>NC_135226.1:1157132-1179632 GCF_052324685.1 Brachyhypopomus gauderio
AAAACTCTTATAATCTCATTCTCAGAGAAAGTCTCAACAGAAAGGCACTTTCAGAAAAACTCATCAAAAACTAATCTGTTAATCTGTTACTCAGTTAATTTGAAACTCACTATGACTCTTTTTTTCCAGAAAAATAAACTAGCTGGAAACACACTCTCTATAAAAAATCTCTCATCAGAAACTCTTTCTCTCATCTAAAACCGATTAATTACTCTAATGTACTCTCAGAAAAACAAATCACTTTCTGAAAAAGTCTCAGAAAAGCTTGAATCACCAACTTTCTTTCAGAAAAATTTGCATCAGAAACAAACTCAGAAAAACTGCACTCTGTAAAAACCTTTAATAAACTCACTCAAAACTCCCAGGTAGAAACTGAGAAACACTCAGTTTTGGCTTTGATGTATTAACACCTCATCTTGAATCTTCCTGTTCAGCCACTTACCATGGTCATTGTACCGAGCCAGATCCTTGGGGTCAATGAAGAGATCGTGGTCAGTGTCCAGCTCCCAGAACTTACAGTAGATAACGTAAAAGTGTTCGTAAGAAAAGTAGTCAGTGATCTGATTGATATCATCCTCCTCTTCCAGCAGGGCAAGAGTCTGGAAAAAGACACGACTATTAAAGTAAAGGCAAGAGCATAAAGAACTCTTCACCCACATATCTCACCATGAAATATGGTGATGCAGACATAGCATGGAGTAGTTATGTTAATCTTGTTTGCATCTCCCATTCATGCGTAATCAGTATTTTTGCCAGAATTTGTGAGAATCATTATGTAAAAAAACACAATAAATCTCAAAACTAATATAGTGTTTCAGGATTTTACTCTTTAAAAACAATGTTGGATTAAGAGTTATGGACATCTGCACCTGTAGGAAGTTGCTTCTTCTAAGTTCAGTCATGGTGATCCTGCCTGTCCAGGACCGATTGACTGTGTAAAATATGCGCTGAATCACCTACATCAGGCAAAGAGTGACAGAGCACATAGGATAATTAAACAGATTATGCTAGATTCATAACTCATGGTGATAATTAGTGCACAGATGTCAACTTAACTCCTGTGCTGATTCACTGGTGCCCTTGCTGAAAGCCAATCAAAATTGGCATGTAAATGAATCCATACAAATTAAAAACCTACACAAAGAAACACTTCTTCATGACTAACCCTAGTGAAAGCCAATCAAGACTGATATGCAAATGAATCTATGCAAATTAAAAACCCATGCAAAGGAACCCGTGACTGACTATCCCTAGCTGTGAGGCTTGCTAAAACCTGGCAGGATGCCTGATTGATATCATCTTCCTCTTCATCATCCTCTGCATGATTACATTGACTTGATGACTAGTAATGTCAATAACATTGCGTGTGACTGTAGTGCTCAACTCCGCACGCTGCGCGTGAACATCTGAGAGCGCGTTCACGTCGTTCTGTGCAGTGTTGTCCGTAACGATATGTGGTAGTGTAAAGAAATACGCCTCAACAACAGGGGAAGGAACATTTACCTGATGAATTTTAATGTTGCTTTGTGTTCCAGGTTTGAAAAGTGCTGGAATTTTGGCTAACATACTTAAAAATGCTTGAAATTGTAATTGTATTTAGTTTCACAACAAATAGCTGTCAAGTAATATGTAACGTGACTAACTTACTTTTTAAAGGAGTAATCAGTAATCAGATACCATTTTCTAGGTAAGTCGTCACTGTTGACATCACTGTTTCTTAGCATCAGCAGTAATATTGTTGCTCTTCTTAGTCTATATCTGTTTATGGTTTCTTCCTCTGTAACACCTACATTTGCATTACATCTTATGGAAAAGGTTTGTGGTATTCTGAGAATATCCTGCTCAAGCAGTTGCAGTTTGCCATCATTTACTCTAAACAGACCATAAACAGCTAAATGGATTGTAAATGTGTGACCAAGCATTGTTAAAGCAGCACTGTATTAGGAATCATTAATGTGATGTGCAAATGAGGAGAAAAAGTCCTACCATCATATGTAATGCAAATAGTAAAATACACCGGCAATCCACATTTATGCATGAGGAAACATGTCACTGTGTTGCTATTTCCTGTCACGGCCATGTTAAATATAATGCTAGCTTTATGAATTTGGTATTACGGTTATACACTCACCGGCCACTTTATTAGGTACACTTTGCTAGTACCGGGTTGGACCTACTTTTGCCAGAACTTTTTTCAGAACTGCCTTAATCTTTTGTGGCATATATTCAACAAGGTACAGGAAACATTCCTCAGAGAGTCTGGTCCATATTGACATGATAACATCACACAGTTGCTGCAGATTTATCGGCTGCACATCCATAAATTGAATCTACCGTTCCACAACATCCCAAAGGTGTTCTATTGGAATGAGATCTGGTGACTGTGGAGGCCATTCAAGTACAGTGAACTCATTGACGTATTCAAGAAACCAGTCTGAGATGATTTGTGCTTTATGACATGCGTTATCTTGCTGGAAGTAGCCATCAGAAGATGGGTACACTGTGGTCATAAAGGGATGGACATGGTCAGCAACAATACTCTGTAGGCTGTGGCATTGACACGATGCTCAATTGGTACTAATGGGCCCAAAATGTGCCAGGAAAATATCCCCCACACCATTGCATCACCATGTTGTTCATTTTGTTGATGTCAAATTCTAACCCAACCATCACAATGTCGCAGCAGAAATCGAGACTCATCAAACCAGGCAACGTTTTTCCAATCTTCTATTGTCCAATTTGTGCGAATTGTAGCCTCAGTTTCCTGTTCTTAGCTGACAGGAGTGGCACCCGGTGTGTCTTCTGCTGCTGTAGCCCATCCACCTCAAGGTTCAACGTGTTGTGTGTTCAGAGATGCTCTTCTGCCTGTCTCAGTTATAACGACTGGTTATTTGAGTTACTGTTGCCGTTCTATCAGCTCAAACCAGTCTGGCCATTCTCCTCTGAACTCTGACATCAACAAGGCATTTGCGTCCACAGAACTGCTGCTCACTGGATATTTTCTCTTTTTCGGGTCATTCTCTGTAAACCCTAGAGATGGTTGTGCATGAAAATCCCAGTAGATCAGCAGTTTCTGAAATACTCAGACCAGCCCGTCTGGCACCAACAACCATGCCACATTCAAAGTCACTTAAATCACCTTTCTTCCCCATTCTGATGCTCGGTTTGAACTGTTTGAACAGATCGTCTTGGCCATGTCTTCATGCCTAAATGCATTGAGTTCTGGCCATGTGATTGGCTGATTTGACATTAGCATTAATGAGCATGGACAGGTGTACCTAAAAAAGTGGCCAGTGAGTGTACACTTTGAAATTATAAATGTCATGGTCTGGTGTTTAGGGATCCCAACTTGTTGGTGGAGGTTATGGAGAGGAATAGAGACAGTGCCCTGCTGACTCCAGAGAAGCAAAGGGACTACTGCTTCTTCTCATACAGGAGAGCTTCCTGGTAGCTTTGTGCTCCTGGGACCAATGGATAGCACAGGAAAGGGCTAAATATGGCTGTGTGCGGAGCTGAGGGTGCATCTTTCCGTGATGTCAGGCTTAACTGCAACATCCCCCACCACACCCCATCCAGCTGTCCACACACAGACAGACGCACACAGGGTCTTGTCTTACTGAATGTGAGCTTGACTAAGTCAGCTCTAACAGATGGACTCGGTTTACAATATTTGTCTTGCTGAGTTTACCTCAGAGCTCAACACCAGAATATATGATCAATGCTTATATATAACTGAACTTTCCAGTCTGCTTTGTGTGCTGCTTTGAACGTGTTTCATGTAAATGACAACCTCCAGAAGTACTCCAGAAGTTTTCTGGACTATAGAACGCACCTCATTATAGGCTGCACATAGTTAAAAAAAAAATTTATGTTGTATAAGCTGCATCGGGCTAAAAGCCACATATATCAACTGAACTGAATAAATTTAACTAAACTGATTAGTTTCTGAACAGTGCCTGTAGCATTTCAAGTGCCACAGATTTGATTAGGTAACACACATACACACACACTCACTGTCTCTATTTGATCAGATTTGGCTTTCAGCCGGTGTTGTACCGAATTCAGAATCCCCTCGTTTATCCTCATAAAGACGCTACAGATTATATTGTCGATTTACGTTTCTATGCATATAAATAAGAGCTAATTAAAGCTAAGACTTTAATTATCCATCACAGCAAACGACATTATCTATGTCCAAAGCCACACTGGCTCAAGGGTGTTAATTATTTTAAATAAAAAACACACTAGCTATACTGAAGTTCACCTCTGACCACATGACTTCTCAGTATTACAGCAGAATTATGTCTAAATATCTAGTTAGGTCAAAACTAGAGTGCTAATGAACTAAGTTATATTCACTTTAACTCCCTAATATCATCTGTAGTGTCTTTATGCGTGTGCAAACAAGGGGACTCGGAATTTGGCACAACACATGTTGGTTTGAAAAAAAAATTCTCCGTCGTGCCTGCTGCTTGCATGTGCTAAATGAAAATGAGCACTTTCTTCTTTGATTTACAACTTTGTCCTACCACCTGATTAACGTTCTGCTCCGCCCCCTGACATGAGAAGAAAAATCTAGAGAAAAGCTGCACCTCATTATAAGCCGCATGGTTCAAAGTGTGGGGGAATAAGTAGCGGCTTGTAGTCCAGAAATTACAGTAATTGTTCTACTCTGAAATGTACAGGAAATGTTGCAGTAGAGCATGAAGGACATGCCACCATTTATTGTGCAGTGACTATAAAATGGCTGCTGTTATAATCAAGAGAGATGTGTGCCAGGATAATGCCATCATCGTCTTAATAAAGACACATACGGTTGTGATGTAGCGGGAATGGAATTCAGGGGCGTCCTTTAAAAATGTCAGCCCTGGGTGAGTGTCCACGATGTCCTAAAAAGACATTGTAAGAAATAAAGACAAACATAGTTAAACTCAAGCAGGCCTGCTCCCCATGGTGAACACACATACGCTTTCGTTGCTCTGTGGTGCAAAGCCAACCTGTAACAGAGGGATGAAGTCTTCTTGTTCCAGATCATTACAGCCTGGCTTGGCCAGCAAGTAAACAAACTTGGATGCATCATCATAGCAGCTGTGTAACAACCTGTGGAGGCCAGAGAGCATAAACTCGCTTTAAACAGGAGTCTCAGTGGCATGGTGAATCATGTGAGGGGTCTTCATCACAGATTCTGCGAGTCTTTCAGGATCACAAAGCACTCTCTCCAAGCTTCAGTCCCACCAGAGACTCTAAGACAGCTACATGATGCTGGTCAAGTGTGTCCAGGGTGAGGGACAAACAAAAACTGAAGTGGACCCGAGGCCTCAGAGAGAGAACCTCCTGTCTCCAGTCAGAGGACAGATGTGCTGTTCAGAGTATGTTTGGTTAAGGCTAGTACAGCTGACTTTTTAACGTTAGGGGTTGTAGGAGTGGGTTATGTTATTATGCTTTTTGTTTGTTTTTAACTAGATGTTGTTGGTTCACTTACTTCCTCCAGGTGGCAATAAAAGAGTATACCGAGACAAAACCTGTCCTCTCTCCTCCTGCACAATTAAACATGGGGGCCTTCCAGTACAGTGGACACCCACATGCCTGAAAAGAAGAAGAATGTGTGACACTGCTATTATTTATCATGTATGTAAAACACATGTTGTGATGAGTGCATGTGCACATAGAACCATGCATGCTACCAGAGTACGTATTCTAATGCATAAAACACATTTTACTTTGAGTGTAACTGTAGTCAAGACCTCAGAAGCCCTAAAGTCATTATGAGGTTTAAAATGTGAGCTCAGATCAGCTCAGACCAGACCAGACATAATACTCCTGCATTTGTTTTTAGATTAAAAAACATCCTTAACATGTCCATTTATAGCTGAGTGCAATATTGTCCAAGGCCCTTGTCTCAGATCATGATAAAGAAACCTAACCCAATAGGATCAATGTAGGATACTGAACCATCCTTAGTCATTTAACTACAACCAGTTAAATGATTGATTATCCTCTCTTGTGCCTGCACAACTGTTCTATTTTTCCAACGGCTTCTTTATTTAATGACTGAAAAGATATCTGAATATTTTGTGTATAATTGTATACATACATAACTGCTTATGTTGACTTCCTAAGTTATCGCTAATAGGGGTTGACACAAAATACAAAGGCAATCATAACTCAGACAGCTGATTTCAGAGTGGTGCTAGATATAGTTGAATGAACTTACAACTGCAATAACAGGCATGGCTCCATATGATATACAGCATTTATGTATGTGGCCATCTATCTTAAGATTTGCTTTGTGTGCTGTTGAGATGTTGTTCTAACACACTGTGCTCTGATGAAACTATGTTGAAAACACACCAGTACTATCCAAACATGGTTCTATAGGTTCAGGGTGTTTTAAAATACTGCGCATCAAGCTTCCAACAAAATGCTATAATTGACGTCTTGTGCACCTTTGCGATCTTCCCCATCTCGTAAACATCAGCCTTCTCTTCCTCCAACTCGGTGAAGACTCTTTCAATTTTGGCAATGGCCTCGTCATAGTTGGCAGTGCAGTGTGGAAGACCTCTGGGGAAGTGGAACCGTGGAATGTTTATGGAGGAAGGGGGGGGGGGTTCCACCACTTTGGAAGGTGGTGGGGGAGGGGAGGGCGGGGCTGCTGCAGGGGGAGGGGCTAGAGCTGGGGAAGGACTTCCTGCTTTCTTTTCTGGTTGGATCTGAACACAGGCAGAGAAGAAGATAAAGGTTGATCAAGAGGATGCTGGAGATGGAATTATATTAGACCAAGACCTTGTTATTCTTCTGTTTGTCATGATTTTTAGTTTTTCAGAAAGTCACATAAAACAAGCTGTGTTAAAATTATGAGAGTTGATTTGAGAGGAGATTCAAGCATAACATATCATAACATGACATAACAACATAACATATAACATAATAATTCACTACCACAGGAAACAAAAGCCACTCATTAACCATCATCACATGGTCCCTTTTCCTAACCTTGTTCAGCCCTGTCAACATATTGAGGATTTCTGACACAGCCTGTGCTGAAATCTGACACAGCCTGTGCTGAAATCTGACACAGCCTGTGCTGAAATCTGACACAGCCTGTGCTGCCATATATGCTTTGAATTCCTTTCATTACAAAGCCCATTCTGCCCAATGGATGTTTAGCACCTCCACAGCACTAGAGATCTCCTTCCTGTACGCTTCCATACACCCCACTCTAACTCCAGATAACATCTCATCTGATGAGGATGAACTACTATAATGTGCTAGTAAATCAACACACATGGCTGAAAGGGCCGACCTCTGCCTCATGTCAAAAGAATCTGCTCTACATAATTCATATACATATAGGACTTAGGAAGCATGTAGTAATGCTCTTCACTAGCATTCTAAACACCAGAGTAGAATTTCATCACTTTTCTTCTTAGCTTGAGGACAAGCTGTAAAAAACCTCATGGAGGCCTTCAAGACCACATCTCTGATCACACCCCTCACACCTGATCACACCCCTCACATCTGATCATACCCCTCACACCTGATCACACCCCTCACAGCTGATCACACCCCTCACCCCTGATCACACCCCTCACACCTGATCATACCCCTCACACCTGATCACACCCCTCACACCTGATCTCACCCCTCACACCTGATCATACCCCTCACACCTGATCACACCCCTCACACCTGATCATACCCCTCATACCTGATCACACCCCTCACACCTGATCACACCCCTCACACCTGATTACACCCCTCACACCTGATCTCACCCCTCACACCTGATCATACCCCTCACACCTGATCACACCCCTCACACCTGATCACACCCCTCACACCTGATCACACCCCTCACCCCTGATCACACCCCTCACCCCTGATCTCATGCGTTTGAAGTATGATGGAATGAATGTTCCCTGTGACAGATATCGATATCAACTTTAAAATACTGATATTGTTGCTATATTGGCATAGTGTAGCTCTTATCAAAGAAAGCAGTGCGGATGGCAGTAGAGTGAATCAACCCTCACTCTCCATCTCTGAGCCAGTGACAGTTCATGAACGGCACGGTGAGCTGTTTCGGTCTAAAAGCACGGAAACAATCTCATTTACACACCACACACCTCAGGCCGCTGACAGGCGTGTTCTACTTCACTATGCAGTGGTCTCGAGGGACCCTTGCGACACTAACTGAAGGTTAAATGTCTGGTAGGTTAAATGCCAGAGACAGGTTGCTGGACAGATCACATGCTGTAAAGTGTTTATTCACAGTCTGAACCAGTATTGTGAATCTCATCTGGATCACCATGTCTGGACATGAACACCTACATTGCACTGGAGTTTGGTGAAGGTTCAGGCTGAGAACACACTGAGCCTGTATACAGTATGTATTGAACAGAACAGCTGTAGCTTGTGGGTGGGGGGTTCCCTCCTCCCTCTTTCTGCATGGAGCATCCATTTGGACACTGTATTCCTGAAGCCCTTTGCTACCACCCACCCCCAATGGCACTATTAATAAACATGTTGGTATGTAGCTCTGAATAGTTTGTCTTGCCTGGCATGTGTGGGCTATCTGTAGCGGTCTTTGCGGAACTGCTCGTGGGCCCCTGCCTACTGACCTGAGCTTGCTGAAAAGATTTGAGCCTCTTCTTGAAACGCGATGGCAAGACAAAGTCGCAGCCCCTGGCCAAAAAGGCCAGTTCCCCCCGTAGGTCAGGATCTTCCCTGAGCGAGGCCTCTTTTATCATCATAGTTGCAATATCCAGAGAGCTAAACCAAAGCCCAAAAAGTCAAATTATTCCAATGTCCTCGGTGACTTCTCCTCAGGACGTTGCAGATCAACGTGCCTCCTTTTCTCTCACCTTTGTGCTTCTCTTTCTCTTAGTCCCCCTCCTTCACTCTCTTACACTCCACACAACACACACTGGTACACACACACACCCCCTCAAAACGGTGTCAGTGTTGTGTCCTGGTGGACTCCGGTCCAGGTCTCCCGGTGTCTGGGTGCGTGGAGAGGAGACTGCTAGCAGTGTAGCTGGAGCTCACAATCATGGCACCTCTCAGGCCTTCAGGCTGCTGCCTGCTTTTCGCAAACACAAAATACAACTCACAACTCGACTAGTCCAGTGGCTCCCAGTTCTGAGAAACATGACCTCGCAGGGTCTGCCTCCGAGACGAGTCCCGATCTCCGCCGCCCGTCCTCACAAGCAGAGGGCTGAGCACAGAAGTGGGGTGGGGGGTGGGGGGTGTCAGCTGTGTCAGATGTCTGTTCCTGCCTGTGTGCGTGGATCAGCAAAGGTGCATTATGGGAAAGGAAGACCCCCCTCCATGGCAAGAGGAGCTAAAGTTAGCCGACAGGGGCACAGATTAAGTGCAAACTGCTGTCGATCATGACTTTGTTTACGTGCAAAGCATACAAACAGAGAGAAAGAAAGAGATAAATGTTGAAGGCAGTGAGAGAGTGCAAAGGGAGATGGGAAGAGAGAGAGAAAGAGAGAGAGAGAGAGAGAGAGAGAGAGAGAGAGAGAGAGAGAGAGAGAGAGAGAGAGAGAGAGAGAGACAGTAATTGCGATGCTGAGACCCAGCTTTAACAATAGCACTGAGTACATTTTGGGGAGGGGGGGGGGGGGGGTAAACATTGCCATGTCTGTATGGATGCAGCAAAAATGTCAATACCAACAGTGCACCATCTCCTCTGGGTCCTTCTCACATATTACACCCAGTAGTCGCTAAAGAACTAAAGGCTGCTTCATGGACCACATGGTTCAGATCCACACACAAGAGGAATGAGAGATCTGTGGGCCTGATCTGTGAGCCTAAAGAGGAGGATGTCCAACGGCCATCATGGAGTCCTGCAATAACAGCCACATCATAGACCAAAGGGTCATGATTGGCCAGGTCACCACAAAGAGGCGGGACTTCATTACAACTGAATTGTCTCCCATGTACTGCAGTATGGATCATGCTTTAATATCTCCATTCTGTCACGAATATGAGACATATATACGTATGTTGTTAAGCTCTGCTGTAGCTCATATTTACTAATCTCACTGTTCCACTTTGGAAGATATAAAAACAGAACATCATGCGTACAGTGACATCTAGTGACTACATCCATGAATTACCAATCATATAAATGCTGTCTAATATATGAAATTGAGAAAAAAAAGTATAATGAATGAATTTAGCATAATAAAGGGGAAACGGAAGCTATGCTTTAAGTGTTGCCAGTAGATGCCTGTAGATGTGTTTGTGCAGGAACTCAGTAGATAATAGGCACTTTAATGTTTTTGCATAACTGAGATGTCCTACTGCCAGTGGCCTACAGCTTGTCTCGCCTTCCCTTTCAGTCTTATAAATAACTCTGTGTACAGGAGGCCTCCTGACATTTCAGCTGCACATAGCTAGCCCACAGTTCCCGACCCCGTCTCCGGCAGCTGTTAGACGAATATCAAACACATCAAGATTCCATGGTGGGTGGAGCTAAGGAAGTCTGTGCCTCTTGATAATGTCATCAGCCATATCAGCTTGGACCACAGGCCATGGAACCGAAGACACTCCACTATAGTCTCCACTATAGTCTCCACCATAGTCTCCACCATAGTCTCCACTATAAACTCCACCATAGCCTCCACTATAGTCTCCACCATAGTCTCCACTATAGTCTCCACCATAGTCTCCACCATAGTCTCCTCCATAGTCTCCACCATAAACTCCACCATAAACTCCACCATAGTCTCCACTATAGTCTCCACCATAGTCTCCACTATAGTCTCCACCATAAACTCCACTATAGTCTCCACTATAGTCTCCACCATAGTCTCCACCATAGTCTCCACTATAGTCTCCACCATAGTCTCCACCATAGCCTCCACCATAGTCTCCACCATAGTCTCCACCATAGTCTCCACCATAGTCTCCACCATAAACTCCACTATAGTCTCCACCATAAACTCCACTATAGCCTCCACCATAGTCTCCACCATAGTCTCCACCATAGTCTCCACCATAGTCTCCACTATAGTCTCCACCATAGTCTCCACCATAGTCTCCACTATAGTCTCCACCATAAACTCCACTATAGCCTCCACCATAAACTCCACCATAGTCTCCACTATAAACTCCACCATAGTCTCCACCATAGTCTCCACTATAGTCTCCACTATAGTCTCCACCATAGTCTCCACCATAGTCTCCACTATAGTCTCCACCATAAACTCCACCATAGTCTCCACCATAGTCTCCACTATAGTCTCCACCATAGTCTCCACCATAGTCTCCACTATAGTCTCCACCATAGTCTCCACCATAGTCTCCACTATAGTCTCCACCATAAACTCCACCATAGTCTCCACCATAGTCTCCACTATAGTCTCCACCATAAACTCCACCATAGTCTCCACCATAGTCTCCACCATAGTCTCCACCATAAACTCCACCATAGTCTCCACCATAGTCTCCACCATAGTCTCCACTATAGTCTCCACCATAAACTCCACCATAGTCTCCACCATAGTCTCCACTATAGTCTCCACCATAAACTCCACCATAGTCTCCACCATAGTCTCCACCATAAACTCCACCATAGTCTCCACCATAGTCTCCACCATAAACTCCACCATAGTCTCCACCATAAACTCCACTATAGCCTCCACCATAAACTCCACCATAGTCTCCACTATAGTCTCCACCATAGTCTCCACCATAGTCTCCACTATAGTCTCCACCATAGTCTCCACCATAGTCTCCACTATAGTCTCCACCATAAACTCCACTATAGTCTCCACCATAAACTCCACCATAGTCTCCACTATAGTCTCCACCATAAACTCCACTATAGCCTCCACCATAAACTCCACCATAAATAAATGTATATTCATGCGCTAATAAAAATCCAAAATTCACCGGTGGACAGGTCTGGGTTTGAGAAGATAATTTTTAAATGAGGCTTGGAAATTACACCAAACAATCTCTAAAATAAGACTTAACACTACAATGACAACTACAATGCTTCTGGGCAAACTACCAGCTATCCAAGTCTAAACGTTCCTTCTGCTAAGAAACGTTCAGTGCTGCCTAACAAATGAACAGAACTGAATCAGTACTTCAGGAGTCAGAGAGTCAAATGAACAGAACTGAATCAGTACTTCGGGAGTCAGAGAGTCAAATGAACGGAACTGAATCTGTACTTCGGGAGTCAGAGAGTCAAATGAACAGAACTGAATCAGTACTTCAGGAGTCAGAGGGTCAAATGAACAGAACTGAATCAGTACTTCAGGAGTCAGAGAGTCAAATAAATGGAACTGAATCAGTACTTCAGGAGTCAGAGAGTCAAATGCTACTGACAGGTGTTATAGATGCCACAAATCTGAAATCTACTGATGGCAATAATTAACTCTTTTTGTATCAGTTCTTTTGAGATCCTAAAATGTCTTTTTCAAGAGATACATTTAATAACACTGAACAATACCTGATATCTTAAAATTTATATTTATGTTTTCATGTACTAGTAAGGATATTATAATGCCAAAATGTCTGTGATCATCAGCCAATAATGACACTCTTACTGAACTGAATTAGATGTGCTATGTCAGGAAATCACTAAATTGTGCAGGGTGAACCTGATCCCTCTCTCCAACGCTCACAGTCATATGGCATGTGAGTTATTACAGGGAGATCAAGCAGTCTTTGTACAAGGAAGACTGCAATCCTTGTGGCTGGATTATTTTTAGGGAATTGGATCTCTTGTCATGGTCGTGGTGCCTGAAAGCTTTTAGTCCTCCTCCCTGTTAAACAATGTTACTCCTGCAAGGGTAACCTTGCCTGGAACATTTGGGTTAGTCTCTAAGGTCAGAGCTGAAATGTCTCTTCACCATTGCTTTCATTACTCACATAATGACTACAAGACTACAAGGGATGAGCTGATCCACACAGAGTGCAACCACTGCAGCCTTCACTGTCTCCTCCGTGATGCTGGGTTCTCAGTTAGCAATATTCCTTGAACATTCTGAATGTGAAAGTTTATTTTGTCTCACACCCAAAGCCTTTCTGTTGGTGTTTTGGTGAGTTTAGGGAAATTAGCTGCAAGCATCATCAACTCTGTATGTATCGCATCAGACAAAACATGGCCAACTGCAGCTGACCCTTGACCCTTGAGTTCAACCGCTCTGAGTGAGCCAGGCAGAAGTTCACATTTTTGGTGTGGAGCAGTTATGGGGTGTGAGGGAGAGGGGTAGATAGGGAGGGGGTAGATAGTGAGAGGGGTAAATAGGGAGAGGGGTAGATAGTGAGAGGGGTAAATAGGGAGAGGGGTAGATAGTGAGAGGGGTAGATAGGGAGAGGGGTAGATAGGGAGAGGGGTAGATAGGGAGGGGGTAGATAGTGAGAGGGGTAAATAGGGAGAGGGGTAGATAGTGAGAGGGGTAAATAGGGAGAGGGGTAGATAGTGAGAGGGGTAGATAGGGAGAGGGGTAAATAGGGAGAGGGGTAGATAGTGAGAGGGGTAAATAGGGAGAGGGGTAGATAGTGAGAGGGGTAAATAGGGAGAGGGGTAGATAGTGAGAGGGGTAGATAGTGAGAGGGGTAAATAGGGAGAGGGGTAGATAGGGGGAGGGGTAAATAGGGAGAGGGGTAGATAGTGAGAGGGGTAGATAGTGAGAGGGGTAAATAGGGAGAGGGGTAGATAGGGGGAGGGGTAGATAGTGAGAGGGGTAGATAGTGAGAGGGGTAGATAGGGGGAGGGGTAGATAGTGAGAGGGGTAGATAGGGGGAGGGGTAGATAGGGGGAGGGGTAGATAGGGGGAGGGGTAAATAGGGAGAGGGGTAGATAGTGAGAGGGGTAGATAGTGAGAGGGGTAGATAGTGAGAGGGGTAAATAGGGAGAGGGGTAGATAGGGGGAGGGGTAAATAGGGAGAGGGGTAGATAGTGAGAGGGGTAAATAGGGAGAGGGGTAGATAGTGAGAGGGGTAAATAGGGAGAGGGGTAGATAGGGGGAGGGGTAGATAGTGAGAGGGGTAAATAGGGAGAGGGGTAGATAGTGAGAGGGGTAGATAGGGGGAGGGGTAGATAGTGAGAGGGGTAGATAGTGAGAGGGGTAAATAGGGAGAGGGGTAGATAGTGAGAGGGGTAAATAGGGAGAGGGGTAGATAGGGGGAGGGGTAGATAGGGAGAGAGGTAAATAGGGAGAGGGGTAGATAGTGAGAGGGGTAAATAGGGAGAGGGGTAGATAGTGAGAGGGGTAGATAGTGAGAGGAGTAGATAGTGAGAGGGGTAGATAGGGGGAGGGGTAGATAGTGAGAGGGGTAAATAGGGAGAGGGGTAGATAGTGAGAGGGGTAAATAGGGAGAGGGGTAGATAGGGGGAGGGGTAGATAGGGAGAGGGGTAGATAGTGAGAGGGGTAGATAGTGAGAGGGGTAAATAGGGAGAGGGGTAGATAGTGAGAGGGGTAAATAGGGAGAGGGGTAGATAGGGGGAGGGGTAGATAGTGAGAGGGGTAAATAGGGAGAGGGGTAGATAGTGAGAGGGGTAGATAGGGGGAGGGGTAGATAGTGAGAGGGGTAGATAGTGAGAGGGGTAAATAGGGAGAGGGGTAGATAGTGAGAGGGGTAAATAGGGAGAGGGGTAGATAGTGAGAGGGGTAAATAGGGAGAGGGGTAGATAGGGGGAGGGGTAGATAGGGAGAGGGGTAGATAGTGAGAGGGGTAGATAGTGAGAGGGGTAAATAGGGAGAGGGGTAGATAGGGGGAGGGGTAAATAGGGAGAGGGGTAGATAGTGAGAGGGGTAGATAGTGAGAGGGGTAAATAGGGAGAGGGGTAGATAGGGGGAGGGGTAGATAGTGAGAGGGGTAGATAGTGAGAGGGGTAGATAGGGGGAGGGGTAGATAGTGAGAGGGGTAGATAGGGGGAGGGGTAGATAGGGGGAGGGGTAAATAGGGAGAGGGGTAGATAGTGAGAGGGGTAGATAGTGAGAGGGGTAGATAGTGAGAGGGGTAAATAGGGAGAGGGGTAGATAGGGGGAGGGGTAAATAGGGAGAGGGGTAGATAGTGAGAGGGGTAGATAGTGAGAGGGGTAAATAGGGAGAGGGGTAGATAGTGAGAGGGGTAAATAGGGAGAGGGGTAGATAGGGGGAGGGGTAGATAGTGAGAGGGGTAAATAGGGAGAGGGGTAGATAGTGAGAGGGGTAGATAGGGGGAGGGGTAGATAGTGAGAGGGGTAGATAGTGAGAGGGGTAAATAGGGAGAGGGGTAGATAGTGAGAGGGGTAAATAGGGAGAGGGGTAGATAGTGAGAGGGGTAAATAGGGAGAGGGGTAGATAGGGGGAGGGGTAGATAGGGAGAGGGGTAAATAGGGAGAGGGGTAGATAGTGAGAGGGGTAAATAGGGAGAGGGGTAGATAGTGAGAGGGGTAGATAGTGAGAGGAGTAGATAGTGAGAGGGGTAGATAGGGGGAGGGGTAGATAGTGAGAGGGGTAAATAGGGAGAGGGGTAGATAGTGAGAGGGGTAAATAGGGAGAGGGGTAGATAGTGAGAGGGGTAGATAGTGAGAGGAGTAGATAGTGAGAGGGGTAGATAGGGGGAGGGGTAGATAGTGAGAGGGGTAAATAGGGAGAGGGGTAGATAGTGAGAGGGGTAAATAGGGAGAGGGGTAGATAGGGGGAGGGGTAGATAGGGAGAGGGGTAGATAGTGAGAGGGGTAGATAGTGAGGGGGTAAATAGGGAGAGGGGTAGATAGTGAGAGGGGTAAATAGGGAGAGGGGTAGATAGGGGGAGGGGTAGATAGTGAGAGGGGTAAATAGGGAGAGGGGTAGATAGTGAGAGGGGTAGATAGGGGGAGGGGTAGATAGTGAGAGGGGTAGATAGTGAGAGGGGTAAATAGGGAGAGGGGTAGATAGTGAGAGGGGTAAATAGGGAGAGGGGTAGATAGGGGGAGGGGTAGATAGGGAGAGGGGTAAATAGGGAGAGGGGTAGATAGTGAGAGGGGTAAATAGGGAGAGGGGTAGATAGGGGGAGGGGTAGATAGTGAGAGGGGTATATAGGGAGAGGGGTAGATAGTGAGAGGGGTAAATAGGGAGAGGGGTAGATAGTGAGAGGGGTAAATAGGGAGAGGGGTAGATAGGGGGAGGGGTAGATAGGGAGAGGCGTAGATAGTGAGGGGGTAGATAGTGAGAGGGGTATATAGGGAGAGGGGTAGATAGTGAGAGGGGTAGATAGGGGGAGGGGTAGATAGTGAGGGGGTAGATAGTGAGAGGGGTATATAGGGAGAGGGGTAGATAGTGAGAGGGGTAGATAGGGGGAGGGGTAGATAGTGAGAGGGGTATATAGGGAGAGGGGTAGATAGTGAGAGGGGTAGATAGTGAGAGGGGTAGATAGTGAGAGATGAGGAGAGGGGCTCGTCACTGTTGGATGTGAGAGCATTCGCTGAGAGCAGCAATGTCGTCAGAGTGCTGAGAAACCCAATGACCAGAGGACAGTTAATACCCCCCCCCCCACCCTCCCAATCCTCCGCCCCCCCCACACCCCACACCCCCCACACTCCACCCTGCCCCCCAGTCACACCTGTCCACCCAGCTACACAGTCCAGTCTGTTCTGGGACGTGCTGTAACACTGCAGCCTGTTTCTGGAGCAGCAGCCACCGATGAGTGTGTCCACACACACACACACACACACACACACACACACACACACACACACACACACACACACACACACACACACACACATACACACAAAACACACACACATTACACACACTCACACACACACACACACATACACACACACACACACATACACACACACACACACACATTACACACACGCACACACGCTTACACACACACACACACATACACACACACCCACATTACACACGCTTACACACACACACACACACACACACACACACACACACACACACACACACACATTACACACACACACACACACACACACACACCTGTCTCCTTCTCGTCTGCTGAGCCAAAGTCCATCAGTCAGCTCAGCATTCTCTTAAAGGAGAACTCCATCTATTCTCCTAAAAAACTCCAATAATTCTCCTTCAGGACGACTCCAGACTCTACTGATGTGTAAAGGGCAACATCCATTCTCTCCCACCCACTAATGCTAATGTGACTAAAACACCCTTATATCTGCTCTGGACCATTTAGCAACATGGTAACTGGTTAATTGGCTAGCTGCTTCCTGCCAGCTATGACTTATTATTATGCTGACTTTTCTTCAGTGAAGTGACTCGTGAATGGTGAATAGCACAAAGTCACCACAAAGTGGCTTTGTCGATATTAAAGTGGCTCATATGTCAAAAACAGAATCATGGGTCCTGGTTTTCCCACCAATATTTACCACGTCTCCTTACATTTGGTACTCGTGTAAGCAGCCAAAGTGAGTTGTGCTATTGCATTAACTGCAGTGCTTGTTAACATGGAGGAAGTCTGTTGAAAGAAGTCTGAATTCTTCCATGCAGCCTAATTAGTTCTGTTTACAAGAATAATAATGTTTTCATTCCATCTATTTCCAGAGCATCTCAGTTGCACGTTCCAACATCCCCCCCCCCCCCCCCCCCTCCACCGTGGCTGCTCTTGTTTAATGATGTCAACATGCAAGAATCACCTTGGCAACACAAGAGGACACTGAGACCCTTCAGAAGGTCAAGTCACTCCAGCTAACAGTGGGAAAAGAAGCATAACTGTCCAACTCCTGGTGTTTGATTTCAGCTGTCAAAACCCTCGAATCAGATTTATACTTCAGCAAGTGTAATGAAGGCTGACAGGGCCCAGATACACAGTAATAGCACAGCAATACCAGAGCTTGATATTAGAGAGATACCACAGCCTGGTGTCAACATGGCAGTGTGAGGCCAGTGTGAGGAAGTGTGTGAGAGAGAGAGGCTATACTGGTCAGAGTGGAGAGAGAGAGAGAGAGAGAGAGAGAGAGAGAGAGAGAGAGAGGAGAGAGAGAGAGAGAGAGAGAGAGAGAGAGAGAGAGGCTATACTCGTGAGAGAGAGAGAGAGAGAGAGAGAGAGAGAGAGAGAGAGAGATAGGCTATACTCGTCAGAGTGGAGAGAGAGAGAGAGAGATAGGCTATACTCGTCAGAGTGGAAAGAGAGAGAGAGAGAGAGAGAGAGAGAGAGAGAGAGAGAGAGATAGGCTATACTCGTCAGAGTGGAGAGATGAGAGAGAGAGAGAGAGAGAGAGAGATAGGGTATACTCGTCAGAGTGGAGAGAGAAAGAGAGAGAGAGAGAGAGGCTATACTCGTGAGAGAGAGAGAGAGAGAGATAGGCTATACTTGTGAGAGTGTAGAGAGAGAGAGAGAGAGAGAGAGATAGGCTATACTTGTGAGAGTGTAGAGAGAGAGAGAGAGAGAGAGAGAGAGAGAGATAGGCTATACTCGTGAGAGTGGAGAGATAAAGATATTTTATCCATCTTGGCAGGTGGAAGCAGCTGGTCTTCATGTAGGATGTGTGATGTTTAGAAAAATTCAAACAGCTGTCAGTCATTATGTCCACAGCGTTTGATTGGTAGACATATGAACAAATGTTCAGAATTCACAGTCCCACCCCCAAGTTACATTCATTTGAACACAAACAGAACAGTGAATAAAGCTTCCTCTCTCCTCCTCCTCCTCCCTCTCCTTCCCTCCCTCTATATCTCGCTCTCTCTGTGGGGGAGGGGCGTAGACAGGACCACCCCTTTGCTTTCCCCTCCCCCTTGTCCCAGGTGCAGGGACCACAACCATGTGTGCCATGTGTAAAATGATTCCAACAGATTAAGCTTCTAATTTGCAGTGTATTTCTGCAGCAGGCACTGGGCAGACTTTACACATCTACTCTCAGACACACACACACACTGACACATTCACACACATTCACACACACACACACACACACACACACACACACACACACACACACACACACACACACACACACACATGCGCGCACACACACACACATATACGCACACACATACACACACACACACACACACACACACACACACACACACTGACATATTCACACACACACATTCACTCTTACTCACACTCAGATTCACAAATGGATGGAAACACAGACACAGTTTTCAATTTGGAAGCTTAAAAATAGAAAGCAAATGCCATAACCATAGCAATAACCCTTTACCTGGATTGACAGAGGCACTTTGGGAAATATGTCTATGAACACACGCACGCTCACACACACACACACACACACACACACACACACACACACACACACACACACACACACACACACACACACACACACACACACACAGCCTTCAGCTTAAATTACAATGGTTTTAAGAGTGTTTCTTTCCTATTCCAGGATCCAAATCCTCCAGGAAACCTCCCAGCATGCAGTGGGTGAAGACTCTGATTATGTTACAGCTCATAAATGAATTTGAGGATGTAGAGGCTGGCAGTAAAGCAATGAAGACCACCACCTACCATCAGACCACACTGTTGGCATATACGTACACCCTTATCTTCTCCCTACAAGTTAGAGTCCTGCACCAGAGAACAGGAGGCTTGAGGGTCCTGCTCATTGTCTTAGCTGCACCCAGGACTGCTTCCTTCTGGATGAAGAACTCTGACATTGTTCATGTGATCAGCTGGAGCCATTCTCCCAGTCTGGGAGTCATAGCCTCTAGTGCTACATTCACTATGATAACCTCGAGTACCTTCATCTCCCACATCTCATCTAGCTCTTTTCTCAGCCCTTGTTATATCTTTATGTTTTTGTGTTCCTTGTTGCTGATGTGATATCACTACATCTGTCACCACAGTCCATCCCTACTCTATCCGGATGGATAGCCATTACCATTTGGTTTAGGCTTGTCCCGATACGATTTGCAAAAAATGCGTATCAGTATCGGATCGGCAAGCACGAGAAAATGCCGATCCAGACTCCCGATCCAGTTTTTTTAAAAGTCCGATCCGTGTTTTCCAGCGCACCATTTACATAATCCATTCCAGTTTTTGCTGAGTTTTCGCCAGTGAGAGTAAACTCCGGTCCGCATTTTCCAGCACACCTTCAGCACACGAGCATACCATCTCCCCAATTTAGCTCAGTGACATCTCCTAACCATTAAGACGGCCATGTAAATTTGAAGTTATCGGTAAAAATGTCAGTTGTGTGGGATTATTTTACCTTAAAGGACGACAAAGACGAAGAGGTAGAGTGCAACATGTGCCACAGTAAAGTCAAGCGTGGTGGTAAAGCTGTAAGAACTTTTAATACAACCAATCTAATCAAGCATTTAGTGAAATACCACCATAAACAACATGAAGAGTCTCTAAAGAAAGCCTAAGACTTCAATTCTGAATGCTCTTTGTAAAAAAGAATCTCCCCATTATGCTCGGACTGCAGGCAGGGCAAACAGTTGGAATTGAAGGGAGTGTGTAGATGGGGATGGAGCAACAAAGTGTGGAGGAGATTGGGGAGTAGACGGCATTTTGCTTTTAAATAGTTTATGATATTTGCACTGATTTTTTTTTTTTAAGATTTGGTTTACACTTGTTCAAAAGCACTGATGAGTAGCTACAGCACTCAAGAGTACTGATGCTGTTAATAGACTATTTTCTACTCAGGTTGTGTGTTTTGCTTTTTAAATACAATTTACAATATTATTTGCACTTATGGTTTTTTAAGTCTTGGCTTACTGATGCCATTTCTGTTTGTTATTTAGAATTTTGTCTATTTTGAGTTTATTAATTGCTAAAGAAACAGGTCAGTTTCTCTTTACCAACCATTGTGTATTATTCAAACACACCTAATTCAGCTGGCTACTTGTTATCAAGAGTAAAATGCTTTTCAACATGAGTTTGATAACAAAGTAAGTTGGCTAAATAACTTTAAACTTTAATACATGCTCGTATAGGCCGGTATTGGTATCGGCCGATATCGGTATCTGATCGGAAGTGCAAATAAATATCGGTATCGGATCGTAAGTTCAAAAAGCTGGATCCGGACATCCCTAATTTGGTCAGTGCGTCTCTGGCAGCTCCATTCCTAGCCACTCTTGAATATGATTTCACTGAGAGGGTTTAGCCCTACGCAGCAGCAGGGACAGAGCATCTCCTTGGAAAATCACACTTTATAGTGACATGTGTTATTGGTCAGTGTGACGCGCGGCTCGCGGCGAAGGATGAGACACGGGATCCTTGCTTTGCGTAACAGACGTCACTTTATTTAACAGATATTGCGCAATAGCGCACGGAGAACAGAAACACTCACACAGCAACGTGTAGACTGTAGACAACGACGAGCACAAGACACTGCGCGAACGCACATTAAATGGACAGACCACATCAACCCCACGTGATGACGAGACGAGCCACAGGTGAGACGGATAATGACAAGACGCACCCGCACCCACGGAGCTACACTGACGCAGACGAGTAGACACAGACAACGTTAACACACGCCCCAAAAGGAAGGGTTCGGGGACCGTAACGTGACTGACGCCCCCACCAAGGGCACTACCCGTCCCGGGGTGCCAACAGGACCGAGTGCCCCGAACCCACGTCGATGGACGGATCCGAAGCGCCCAGTCCTGCGTCTGGGAGATGACCGCCCTCGGTGGAGAATCCGCCACGAACAGCCTAGAACACCCTTCCTGGGAAGACCGGGGAAAACACGTTAGACACATTTAACGGGACATTTACAAACACACAAACAGGAACATTAACACACAGAGGCACGAATGGGAAAAGGAGATTAGGCAGACATACGGGAATACATACGAAAACAGGAACGGACACACATGACAGTGGCGCCAGGCTGCGCGCCAGGAGGAGAGCGATCAGGGGAGAGAGACCGGGAGCTGCTGGGGCTGCAGGCGCTGCGGTGGGCGGTCCTCCTCCTGCCCTCGCTGCAAACCCTCCACCGGGCGCGTCAGGTGCAGCGCGGCTGGCGGACGCGTCAGGTGCAGCGCGGCTGGCGGACGCGTCAGGTGCAGCGCGGCTGGCGGACGCGTCAGGTGCACCGCGGCTGGCGGACGCGTCAGGTGCACCGCGGCTGGTCCCGCCCCTCGGTGGGCCGTACGGAAATCCTTCACCAGGGGATCTCCCTCCGGACCTGGCAGTGGGAGGGGCCTCCTCTGCTTCCATATCTTCCTCACTGCCACGGCTCCAGCTCATGGGTTGCCCCGAGCTGCCACCCCGGGAACAGTCCATGTAGCTGGCTGGGGAGCGCTCGGGAGACGAGCCCGCCTCTGGAAACCTCCTCCTCTTCACCGTCCCGGCTGACAGTTCCGAGGGGGGAGGGCTCTCCTCTTCCTCCTCGGTATAGGAGCCCTCTTCCTCAGGGTATGCGGAGCACTCCGACGGAGGGTACTCCTCCTCGTCATACTCCTCTCCGCCTTCCTCCACGGTGGTAGAGGGACCTATGGGCGGAGGGATGTAGCCCTCCTCCTCGGTGTAGGACCCCTCCTCCTCACCGTAGTCTATGGTGGGATCGGAATACACTGATGGAGGG
>NC_135226.1:1184632-1204632 GCF_052324685.1 Brachyhypopomus gauderio
AGCCCTCAGTCTTTGAGTTCAACTGCTTCTAGTTTATCTGATTGGTATAATGTTACTTGTTTCTAGTGTTTCCTTGCAGGTCATTGTGCGTGTAAGTGTGTGTCGCTCCAATACTAGGTCTATGGTACCAATACTAGGTCTATGGTTAACATTTATTTACTAAGAATCCTTGTTCGAATTTCATGATTTATATATGACTTTGTGCTTTAGTGTTTATTGATGTTAGTCTTGCTTTCAGTCTCTGGTTAATGTGACATTCCTGGTGTTTCTGACTATCTCCATCGGTCTTTCTTTCATGTGTCACGGTCCTGGCGAAGTTTGTTTATTACAGTTTTTGATGACTGCTAACATGCGTTTGTCCAATCTAATACTATTAGTTCAATTCATTTTGTTTTTGCACAAAATGCAGTCATTTTACATGTTTTTATAATGCTTAATTTTTCTATACACACAAGGTTATCCAATAACAAAATTCTGGATCATTTTTGCCTTATTTACAATTGCTTGCACACAGCATGTCAAAAATGAAAACCTAAGGTTCAAAACCTTAAATACTGTATAAAATGCAAAGTTCTGCAAAAACAAAGGCAGCTGAAAAGCTATTACTGTAATACATATTTTTTGCACATATAGATCAATGAAATAAAATGAAGTACAGTAATGTACCGGGTCAGAGAGGAGCAAATATAACAATTTGTCCTGCAATCTCAAGTGCTGGTTTGGTCCTTCACAAATGCCAGATTGGTCCCTATAACAGTGACCTCCTTCTTTCGTTTTTGAATGAACTCTACCAACAACTGGTTCCAGAAGCAGAAAGGGAACAGGTGGGAGGAAACACGAGGACATTTGTGATGGGACGATGTAGCATTCTGTCATTCTCATGTCATCACAAACTGGTTTATAGACCATCCAAGAGTGATGTCCCTTTTCCTCCCGCCCATCTCGCCTTTCCTCAACCCCACTAAGGAACTTTTTTCAGTCTGGAGGTGGAAGGTGTATGATCATCGGCCCCATGACCAAATGTCCCTCCTGGATGCAATGGATCCCGGCTGCAGAGACATTTCAGCTGAAGACTGCCAGGGGTGAATAAGGCATTGCGTTGTGAAATGCAGACTTGTTATTTAGATAAGAAAATGCGCCAAACTATTTGGCTGTTTGTGTGAGGTCAATGTGTTGCTTTGTTTAGAGTTTTGACAATGTATCACAAGTATTGGGAAACGCACGTTAGCAGTCGTCAAAAACTGTACTGTAAGTTGTATCCGCCGTGTGTTAGTTGGTCCCTCTACTTGGTTCTGTGTTCGTTGCATTCTATGTGTGTTTCTCTATCTAGAGTCTGTTAGCCCTGCCTTTGGTTGTCCTGCCCCCATAGCTGGTTATTTATTTGTTTGGTTTATTGTTCATGTATCTCGTTGGGTCGTAAATAAACCCAGCTCCCTTTTGTAAGTGTGTCCTCGTCTGGTTTAAGCGTCACATTACAGAAGGACCCACCACATTCTGACACAGAAAAAGAGCTGGACATGGATACCAAATATGAATGAACGTTATATAGTGCCTTTCAACATACCCAAGGTCACTTTACAATTTTAAAACAGGTACCGATCTGTGCTGCCAATATTCTGTCTCTGAGCTCCTTGGGTAGTTCCTTCAACCTAATGATTCTCATTTGCTCTGACATGCACTGTGAGCTGTGAGGTCTTATATAGACATGTGTGAGCTGTGAGGTCTTATATAGACAGGTGTGTGAGGTCTTATATAGACAGGTGTGTGAGATGTGAGGTCTTATATAGACAGGTGTGTCAGATGTGAGGCCTTATATAGACACATGTGTGAGGTGTGAGGTCTTATATAGACAGGTGTGTGAGATGTGAGGTCGTATCTAGACAGGTGTGAGATGTGAGGTCTTATATAGACAGGTGTGTGAGGTCTTATATAGACATGTGTGTGAGTTGTGAGGTCTTATATAGACAGGTGTGTGAAATGTGAGGTCTTATATAGACGTGTGTGTGAGGTCTTATATAGACAGGTGTGTGAGTTGTGAGGTCTTATATAGACAGGTATGTGCCTTTCCTAACGAAGTCCAATCAGTTAAATTAAAAACAGATGGACTCCAATGAAGGAGTTGAACCATCTCAAGGAGGATCAAAACAAATGGACGGCATGTGAGTTAAATGTCACAGCAAAGGGTCTGAATACTTATGACCATGTAATTTTTCAATTTTTCTTTTTTTAATAAATTTGCAAAAAAATCTACATTTCTTTTATTTCTGTCAAGATGGGGTGCTGAATGTACTTTAATGACAAATCAAATGAACTTTTTTTTTATTTTAGCAAATGGCTGCAATGAAAGAAGGAGTGAAAAATTCAAAGGGGTCTGAACACTTTCTGTACGCACTGTGTGTCTCCTTCAACTCCCCCAACCTCACACCCAAAGAGTTTTAGTTAGTGTGCTACTGCAGGATTTGCAATGTCTGACTATATCACTGTGTTGAGCTTTGAGGAACCTACAGAGTAGCAAAATGGGCTGGTGTAAAATGTCCTTATTCAAACAGCACAGAAATATCAGAGTCAGTCAGCAGAGTCAGAGCTTAAAGGTCTCAGTCATATTTCTCATATCTCTGAAGGGCCCCGATTGGTCCTTGTTATACCGATAGTCCAATGTTATACTGATGGTGATTGGTTCAAATACCTTATCCTGTGATGTGACCTACAGACACAAACATCCACACATATAAAGTCCAGCATGTGTTATCAATTGCAGTGGAATCATAGTCTGGTTATTGCAACAGCACCTTTGGCACCTTTGGTGACGCATTAGATCAGGGGTGGCCAACCCGCCAGAGACCTAGAGCCATTTTTTGTACTGTGTTACGGCAAAGAGCCACATCATGCATTGGCGAGTGTAAGTTGTTGAGCGGGGGGGTTATTATTAGCTGTGAAGACAGTCAAATGCGTGTTTTCCACTACGGCGATTTTAAAAGTATTAGCGGCTCGCTAGGCTTGTAAACAAACCGCGCACCACGAAAATGTAGCAGTGTGTCGCCCCGTTAGTGCAGGTGAGCCCGCGGACCGGCTGGGGAGCCGCACGAAACCAGGCAAAGAGCCGCATGCGGTTGGCCACCCCTGCATTAGATAGTAGAAAAAATGACAGGTTAATCCATGTTAAACCTCAACAAACTTCTCAGCCAATCTGTGTTGATTCCAGAGCTTTCCAACCCAGACACTACATGAGCTGCAGCTCCTTACCCCACATCAGGGCCTCAGCTGGGCCCCTCAACTCAGACAGCACTAATACCCACAGAACCCAAACACACATGCACTCACAAGACCTGTAGACAATAAACATTGTCTGAAAACGAGTAATAAATAAAAGGCCAGTCAAACTGGGCCTAGGAACATTGGGAGTGCCAGGATTTGTTTTACATTTGGAACTTTTCCTCCCAAACGACCCTAAAACCAAAAATAACTAAGATCATCTTTGCTACTTTTCCACTTATGAGAAACCAGATTCTAGAAATTAAATTTTTTTTAAAAGGTCTCATCTAATCACATCATTAAAACAGAACTGGGAATAAAGGCACAGTCCCAAACCACATCCATCATCATCATCACACACACACACACACACACACACACACACACACACACACACACACACACACACACACACATACACACACTTGCTCGCTCTCTCTCACACACACATACACAGACACACACACCCATCCACCCACACACACACTTGCTCTCTCTCTCTCTCTCTCTCTCTCTCTCTCTCTCACACACACACACACACACACACACGAGTGCTTGCTCTCTCTCGCTCTCTCACACACAAACACACAGACACACACCCACACCCATCCACCCACACACACGCTCACTCTCTCTCTTTCGCTCACACACACACACACACACACACACACATACACACACACGAGTGCTTGCTCTCTCTCGCTCTCTCTCTCTCTCTCACACACACACACACACACACACACACACGAGTGCTTGCTCTCTCTCGCTCTCTCTCACACACACACACACACATACACACACACGAGTGCTCTCTCTCTCTCGCTCTCTCTCACACACACACACACACACACACACACACACACACACACACACACTGAAGCTGCTTCCTACTGACGTTGCTGCAGAGTGTTTTTTGCCTTATTTTTCCTGTCTGTTTGTTTACATCTGATATATCTACAAACACTTTGTGGATATATTTACTCATAACTCCAGCTACAACAACATCCACAAGCCATCAAAAGACCTTTTCGACTCTCAAAAAACATTGAAGTTCATCTTAACCGAAGCTAAGTATTTTAGTATTTCATCATGTCTCAGTCGCTTGTTGCTTGTGTTGAGTTTGGCATGTATAGGTACTCTTCTTCCGTCAGTAGTGATAATTTTATTTGTGATAAGTGTAGATTTGATTTTATTATTAGCATGACGGTGAGGATTTCGCTTTTAGATGTATTTTGCTGCATTGACGGTTGTATATTGATTCACATACATGGTAGCCAATCTGACGTCTAGGGTTTGACACACGCAAACTAACCCCCCCCCCCCCCCCCCCAACGATCGACACACACAGCTAAAAAATAAATAGGTAGATCTTTCTGACTTGGTCATCTTATAAGTAGCTCGCAAGCTGAAAACTTGTGGGCACCCCTGGGTTAGAGTTATTTCAGTCTGGATTTAGGCTCCATCATAGCACTGAAACGGCACTGACTAAAGTACTGAATGATCTCTTAATATCCTCTGATAAAGGACATGTTTCTGTTCTCATACTGCTAGAGCTCAGCGCTGCTTTTGACACCATTGATCATAATATTCTACTTAATAGGCTGGAGACACTCATTGGCATAAGAGGTCAAGCACTCTCCTGGTTCAGGTCCTACCTGACAGATCGTTACCAATTTGTACTAGTAAATAATGAATGCTCAGAGCATTCTAAAGTAAAGTATGGTGTCCCACAAGGATCTGTACTGGGCCCCATATTATTCTCATTATACTGTATTTGCTACCACTGGGCACTATCATTCGTAGGCATGGTATTAGCTTCCATTGCTATGCAGACGATACTCAGTTGTATATATCTTCTAATCTGGATGATCTCCCTACTACTCTCAAGATTGAGAACTGCGTCCAGGAGATTAAAAACTGGATGGCGTATAATTTTCTTCAACTAAATTCCGATAAGACTGAGGTGCTGATTCTTAGGCCTAAAGCTGCTAGAAGCAACTGGGCTGATATTTCCCTTACCCTAGGTGGTTTTTCAGTAACACCTAAATCTACCGCAAAAAGCTTAGGTGTCACTATCGATTCTGATCTTTCATTTGATACACATATATTAGGGCTGCACGATTAATCGTATTTTTATCGTTATCGCGATGTGAAGTTTCATGATAAACACATCGAAAGAGCCACGATAACTCCTTGAATAACAGCAAACTCTAATTGCATTATCCTCGTCCAGCAATAGAGGGAGCTATTCGCGCTGCAGACTATGATCACGTGACGTAAGTAGGCAAGAGACAGAGTGAGGCAGAGTTGCCAGGTTCACGGTTTTCATGCCAAATTGGGCTTGTTTGAAAATCCAGCCGCGGGTAAAAATTCTGGGGCCGCGGGGTGCGGTTTTTTGGGCTACTTTTGAGTTGGGCTACTGCGGAAGTTACAAGTCAACACTAAGAATCGATTGTGATATAATACTTAATTTGTCTCCATTTCACACTCACAACACCCCCGCCTGCCGACAACTTACACTCGCAGATTTTGTGCTGAAAATTTTTGTAGGACCTGGCAACCCTGGAGTGAGGTGAACACGCTCATCAGACACGCGATTTGGTTTAAGCCTGGTTTACACTTGATGCGGCGCGAGGGTCCGGGAGGCGAAAATAACGTAATCGCGGTGGCTTCGCCCGTGTGCAATGGCCTCGGCGCTGTCGATTCACGAGGTCGTGCACCTCTCGAATTTTGTAAGTTCGCGCGCGCCGCGTCTCAGCGCAATGAGAACAGTCATGTTTGCAGGGTTCATACACCTATACAAGGTGGAATTCAAGCACTTGTACGTCACTTTCAAGGTCCATTTCAATAATTCCCAGCACGTTAAACTTAATTGAATTAAATATTTATACATATACTCTAAATGATTCGAAATAATTCGCTTTTTTATCACATTATTTAATGGATATTTATTTGCAAAACGCCCAATCTTAACGTCTTCACGTTCTCTCATGTTTCATCCTGGAATTACAAGAGGCTCGTATTTGTTAACGTAATACAAGAGAACTGTTCAGTCAGACAGATATTTGTTGTGAAACGAAGTAGTTACAATTTCAAGCCTTTTCAAGTACTTTAGCCTAAATTCCAGCACTTTTCAAACCTGAAACACAAAGCAAGATTAAAATTGGTCAGGTAAAAGTTCATTCCCCTGTATTTGAGGGGTGTTTTTTTATACTACTAGGCCTACATATCGTTTCGGACAACACTGCAAAGAATGTGACACGGCAAGATTAAACGCTTCCGCCGTTCGCGGAGGTTAACGAGGTGTGCGGAGTCGCTCACTCCTGAAAGTATAAACCTAGATTGAATCTATTGTTGAATAAACCTGCAAAATATTTGGAATTATTCTGGATTCATTACACAGTAAAAAACAAAACAAATTAATGTGCTGCTGTTCAGAGAGACACTACATTTCTGTATTTTAATCTTAATTTATCGTGGTTCACATCGATATCGGGATATCCAACAATGTTATCGCACATCGCAATTCTAGTCCATATTGTGCACCCCTAACATATATGCAATGTCACTAAGGCTGCCTTTTCCCATGTACATAATATTGTCAAGCTGAGACACTTACTTTCATTAGCTGATGCAGAGAAGCTGGTCCATGCTTTTGTCTCGTCAAGATTGGACTACTGTAATAGTCTTCTAATTGGATGCTCTAAACCAGGGATGTCAAAGTCAAATACACTGAGGGCCAAAAAACCAAATTTGCTACAAGCCGAGGGCCGGACTGGTTCAATATTGAAATGACTGCACATAGCCTATTGAACCAAGACCTAGCACAGTGTATATTATTTAATGTTTAAATGAATAAAGCAATCTTTTCTTATGGATCTGTCAGTAATTTCAAGTGAAAACATTTTTCAACAGGCAAACAGATAAAAGCAAACTTCCTTCAAGGAAAACATGTCCTGTACATTAAATGAATAAAGTAATAAAGGTTTGAAAAGTGCTGGAAATTAGGCTAAAGTACTTGAAAATGCTTGAAAATTATAACGACTTCGTTTCACAACAAATAGCTGTCTGACTGAACAGTTCTCTTGTATTACGTTAACAAATCATTAAATAATGTGAATAAAAAAGCGAATTATTTCGAATCATTTCGACTATATGTATAAATATTTAACTTAATTAAGTTTAACTGGTGCGCGCTGTTACAAAATTCGAGAGGTGCACGACCTTGCGAATCGACAGCGCGCGACGCCCTCGCGCACGGGCGTAGCCACTGCGATTACGTCATTTTCGCCGCGCAGACCCTCGCTGCTTGTGTGCGCTGCACTGACTTCGCGGGCTACCGTTGCATTGTGGGGAATGTAGTGTTTGTGCGTGCAAAACATCATCGGGCGGCTGTGGCCTGCGGGCCGGTTCTAATAGTAATTAAATATCATCCAGGGGGCCTTGACTTAGACACATGTGCTCTAAACATTCCATAAAGAAGCTACAACTTGTACAAAATACTGCAGCTAGAGTCCTAACTAAGGCTAGAAAATTTTATCATTTGATTATTTAATCGGAAGCCAGTGTAATGCCGGCTTTATACTGGCTTCCGATTAAATAAGCCAGTTAACCTATAAGGCTAACCTTTTGTTAACCTATAAGGCGTTAAATGGTCTTGCTCCATAATATCTGAGTGAACTCATTGCTTACTACAACCCATCTCGCCCTTTGTGCTCCTAAAATGCTGGATTTCTCCTAGATCCAAAAATTTGTAAGACTACAGCCGGAGGCAGAGCTTTCTCCTTTAAAGCCCCTCAATTATGGAATAGCCTTCCAGCTCCAAACCGAGATTCTGATATAGTTCCAATCTTTAAATCTAGACTTAAGACTCACTTATTTAATCAAGCCTTCAGTTAATATTCCCCTTGTAAGGTGTGGGGCTCGAGGGCCCCCAGACGTTGAGATTTCTGGTAATCTGAGATGTTGATGCTGTCATCCAGCTGTGTCATGGCATCACTCTAGTTGTGACAATGACTTGACTGGAAAGCAATGTCTCAGTGAGCCCTCATGCCTGTGGTCACCTCTGAACCCCTCCCTTTAGTTATGCTGCTATAGATTAGCCTGCTGGAGCCACATGCTAATCACTGCCACGTGAGCTATGTATGTTTAAATCAATGGTGGTTTAAATTGATGTCCACACACTCAGTCTGTATTGTCTATCTTTTTGCCTCCTTCTACCCAAGATGATTGGATACAAGCACCTACAAGCACCTGGGAGATGGTCTGGCTTGCTGGTGGATGTACTGATGCCAGGGTTGGATGTGTCGCATTGCCGAAAGAGGACGTGCTGGTGCTAGCTCCTACCTGAGGCTCACCATCTGCACCGAAAGGACTGTGACTATTTGGCCAGGGAACAAGAACCTTAACTACTACTGTAGAACTGTAGAACCACCCTGCGCACCAAGGATGTGTTCCCTTTTGAGTCTTGGCCCTCCCGAGGTTTCTTCCTAATCCCCACCATCATAGGGAGTTTTTCCTTGGCACTGTCACCTTTGGCTTGCTCATTACGGATCTGGACCCATACAATTGTAAAGCTGCTTTGTGAAAACATGTGTTGTGAAATAATAATAATAATAATAAATTTGACTTTTTTTGACACACACACACACACACACACACACACACACACACACACACACACACACACACACACACACACACACACACACACACACACACAACAAACACACACACACACATTCTCTCTCTCTCTCTCTCACACACACACACACACACACACACACACACACACAAACACACACACACATGCACACAATCACACAATCCACATATCTTCTTCCTCCCCTATTGTGTTACCTTGGTGTTCATTCAAACTCTCCTCAGACTACCACCCTGCTAATTACCCAGCACACACCATTCTCCAACACTAAATTCAGTATTTTTCCTTCTTTCTGAGAGTTCAACATATTCCACTTCTGCTCAGTACCAGGCCTCCCACAGGATCCTGCATTTCAGCCAGAGAACCCTAACAGAGCAGACTCCAGTGTGAAGAAGTTTGCAGCTCAAAAGTGTGAAACTAAGCTACTTTCACTGCACAGCCCTGAAGATCCCATGTTGGAGACTCCAGGTGTCTGCTCAGGGACTTAACACACCCAGCCTTTAGAGAAGGCAGCAGTGGAATTGAGGATAAACACTCCCAGCAGCGATACATAGGGATGAAGGAAAGAGTTCTGATGTTATGCAGGAACGTGTTTGAGTGGTTCAAGCCTTACTGTGAACATCTTGGTTATTCGGTTTTACTGTCAACCTGTCAAAACAGCATTAGGTGTAAGATGTGTGTACGTGTGTGTGAGTGTGTGTGTGTGTGTGTGTGTGTGTGTGTGTGTGTGTGTGTGTGTGTGTGGGAAAGGGGGGGGTGTATCGCAGAGGTTGGCTTGAGACTCTACCGTGACTTCATTTCCTGTCTGTGCAAAGGTGATGTAATTTGCTTCTTCCCCAGTGTAAACAAATAGTGATGGAGAACTTTGCCTCTGGTTCACACTGCGCTACACAAAGCCTCATAGCCATATAGCCACAAAGAGCATGATAACTGGGCCTTAACATGGAATAGAAGTTGTATATTTTTTACATATTTACATTTACCAATACAATTCAACTTTATGTTAAAGACAATTGTGGAAAATAAGAGGGAGCATGAAATATAAAATATAAAAAGTAACATAAATATAAAGCTGCAGCTTCAAGCTAAATAGTTAATAAAAGACAAGAGAAAAGGCATATTCAGTAGTCAGGCAAAAGGCACATTCAGTAGTCGGTATCAAGCAATCACATGTAGACAAAGATTTCAAATGTATTAAAGAAAACTAATGTTGTCATAGTTACTGAGATTTTTATTAATTATTCATTTTTTAAAGCTAAACTAAGAAATAATTTTATAGGTGGCGATGAATATGACATTCTGTACCACACTGTGAAATGGAAAAAATTCAAAATTTGACTTTTAACACATACAAATAGATTTCTGTTTCTCTTTCACCAACCTTTGTATCCATACCCATACAATTAATCACTTATAACTAATCACTTATAACATAACTATAACTAAGATGCTTTTGTAAAGATTTCAAGTGCACATTTTCTTAAATTTTTAGGCCTCCAGTAAACCACAACCGGATCCTATACACAGCTCTGCACTCAACTCGCTGGCCTGGTCACTCATCTCGAAAGGAATCGTTTTTGATTTATTGCAACTGTAACACATCTATTGCCAAGCTGGGGTTCCCTGTCGCCATGGAGATTAACTGCACTTCCTGACAGGTGCGGTGGAGGTCGTCGTGCCCTGTCAGCTCCAGGAGGCGGCACCGATGGCAGCGTGCAGGTCCAGCCCTGAGAAGCAATGGCTCCTGTATTCACGTTCCCGCCTTGAGTCTGTCCCCAGTGTGCCATATATTACAGAGCTACATTTCCAAACACCCCCCTGGCTTCATCCAGGCCTCAGTGAGCCGATACCTTACAGGGCTGCCTCAGTGCGGATCAAGGTGGTGGAGTCAGACCCAGCTGTCTGTCAGCTCTTACAGAACTGGGCATGGAGCACAGAGACCCAACCACAAAAACCATCAGTCTCAATCAGCATTTTATAATTGTGGTACATTCCATGTCAGATGGTCTTAAAAGCAGCTATAGTCTGGCCTTTACTTTGTTGCAAGCATACAATTTGAAACCATTAAGGTCACTTGATGCCTATGACAGTTTTTTGGGATGTGACAAAGGCAGGATGTCATGGTACAGACCCTAACCCCTCCCTTTGGGTGTGTGTATGTGTGTGGTCTGCATCTGTCCATATATGTCCGTATATGTATTTCGGGTGTGGTTCTATGCGCGTGTGTTCATCTGTCTCAACTGTCATTTGTCTCATTAAAGTTATGCACTGCACTTGGCTCTTATTTATGTTAAGGTGTTTAATGTGTGTTGATGTGCTTGTTACTCGTCTTTGGTCAAGTCAATTCCTTGTTGCGTGTGTGTGTTTACGTTCATTGTTGACAAGTGCTAAGCGCTAACCAAAATAAACGTAGTTTGTGCTAAACAACGCCTCAGTTCAGCATTCTCTCACCCCCTCATTACACAGTTCTATGAAGATCAGCCCTTTAATGTACAATAGAATCAATACAGACAAATGCAGCTAATGCTTCTGAGGCTGTAAACATCTTCGTTTCCTCAAACACTTCAAATGGAGCATTCACACTCCATTTTAGGTTGAAACATATGGGTAACAAATTAACCAAGTGGTTATTTACTAATAACACTCAAAAAATGAAAAAACAAAAAAGTCAAAAGCCCATATTTTTTATTTTTTATTGGACTGTTACCCCGGTATAAACTGTGAACTCACACCCCAGAATAAGTGTGCTGTTTCTCTTGGCTGCAGTGTTACAGTGTTTACCACTGTGATTGGCAGCTGCAGTGTTACAGTGTTTACCACTGTGATTGGCAGCTGCAGTGTTACAGTGTTTACCACTGTGATTGGCAGCTGCAGTGTTACAGTGTTTACCGCTGTGATTGGCAGCTGCAGTGTTACAGTGTTTACCACTGTGATTGGCAGCTGCAGTGTTACAGTGTTTACCGCTGTGATTGGCAGCTGCAGTGTTACAGTGTTTACCACTGTGATTGGCAGCTGCAGTGTTACAGTGTTTACCGCTGTGATTGGCAGCTGCAGTGTTACAGTGTTTACCGCTGTGATTGGCAGCTGCAGTGTTACAGTGTTTACCGCTGTGATTGGCAGCTGCAGTGTTACAGTGTTTACCGCTGTGATTGGCAGCTGCAGTGTTACAGTGTTTACCACTGTGATTGGCAGCTGCAGTGTTTACATCTGTGACTGACAGTGTTGTGTACTGCTAGGTTAACAAGCAGGGATCTGGGCCCTGTGATCTGCCTGGACACCTCGTGTGAGAGGGGATCAAGCCAGCGCAGAGCCGCTCCCAAACTTAGCAGTCACACCCCCTATTCCCCCCATCCTCCCCGCCCCTCTCTCATAGCAGTGCAGGGTCTATTTCCTCGTGGCGACACTCAGTCTGTTAGCAGAATGCCATAGTAGGGGAGAGGGCTGGCAGAGGCTTCGCTCACACTTCTGTCTCTGGATGACGAGCAGAATCTGGAAGAGGAGAAGTGGCCCTCGGCAAAAATGACACCACTAACAGCCTTAGTGCCAGCAGTGGTCTCTTCCTCTCTCTTCCTCTTATTTTCCCTCTCTCTCTCTCCTTCTCCAACCCCCACACTTTGCTGCTCTCTCACTCTGTCAGCTCACTGTAAAAGGACTCAGCCTCCATGGCACCAGCTACATGGCCTCCCCCAAAAATAACGTGCTCCAGTGAACATGCCCTCCTTGAGGAAGGCCAGCCCAGCATATTTACAGGGGCTGGAGGCTTCAGTGCACACCTATGAAGAACAGGAGAAATGTGTCACCTCAAACGTGCCCTGTCAATGCTTTATGCTCCACCTATGAGACATCCATCAGACTTCTGTGTCCAGATGAATGGTACTAGATAAAAGCCCTGAGCAATTACACCACTGGATGCTTTTATTCTGCCCACAGACACAAGGTGAAAAACCCAGCACCCCTGTCACTAGGGACAAAAAGCAATATGACATCTCAAAAGGCACTCGAGCCAGTGAGAATCACATCTGCCCTCTGGAACCACAATCGTAGTAAAAGCCTCACCCACATGTATCAGTGGTAGAGGACAGAGGAGAGTCCTAGTGGAGGGATCTGAGCACGCCTGCCTGGAGGGACAGAAAGAGGTGCTGCTATCACTAAAGGCCCTTCACTCCTGACATGTGTCATGGCAACGTCATAAATAGACCTAGAGAGCAGGAGAGCTGGTGTTGGTTTACAAATCCCAGCACATAAACATGTGATGTCCCCATTTACCAGAGAGAAAAGAAAGTGACCATTGAACAGAGATACCAGACTCTGCAGTCACTGCAGACTGACACAGAGATACCAGACCCTGCAGTTACTGCAGACTGACACAGAGATACCAGACCCTGCAGTTACTGCAGACTGACATAGAGATTCCAGACCCTGCAGTTACTGCAAACTGACACAGAGATACCAGACCCTGCAGTTATTGCAGACTGACACAGAGATACCAGACCCTGCAGTTACTGCAGACTTACACAGAGATACCAGACCCTGCAGTTACTGCAGACTGACACAGAGATACCAGACCCTGCAGTTACTGCAGACTGACACAGATACCAGACCCTGCAGTTACTGCAGACTGACACAGAGATACCAGACCCTGTAGTTACTGCAGACTGACACAGAGATACCAGACCCTGCAGTTACTGCAGACTGACACAGAGATACTAGACCCTGCAGTCACTGCAGACTGACACAGAGATACCAGACCCTGCAGTTACTGCAGACTGACACAGAGATACCAGACCCTGTAGTTACTGCAGACTGACACAGAGATACCAGACCCTGCAGTTACTGCAGACTGACACAGAGATACCAGACCCTGCAGTTACTGCAGACTGACACAGAGATACCAGACCCTGCAGTTACTGCAGTTTGCAGCTTCTGGGTGAAACTTGGAACTGTGAAAGAGCATCCACTTAAGCCATAATTACATGAATTACATCAGAAACTGCAAATGAAATATTAAATTAAATAATACATCATGTAAATGCTGACCTACACAACACAGCAACAAAACATTGTTCTTAACAGTCTCAATCTGTCACAGGAACAGTTGTAAACCCCCCCCCCCCCCCCCCCCCCATTCCCCTCATCTCATTTTGTCACTCCTGAGATTATTTGGACTAAAAATGCAAAAATGGGTGAGTCAGTCTGTCTGTTTCAGGCATCAGACCTGCCATCAGACCTGCCCCTAGCTGAACTTGTGCCTTATTCAATAGATGGGAAATGCAATCCCATCACAACCTGCATTTTACAGTAGGGCTGGCCCGAATAGCGTTTTTTGAGCTCCGGATATTCTGCACTGATTCGAAGCGAATATTCGAAGCTTCGTTTTTAAATAAGACAGATTAAAAACGGATTATATTAAGAATATAAAATACTTTCTAAACCAGGGGTCGGAAACTGGCGGACCGCGGTCCGGATCCGAACCCGAACGCAGTCCTGTCCGGACCCAATCTCATTCCTGATTTACTGGATACGGACCCAAATGTCATCCCATCCGGACCCAGAATAAATTGTTAAAAATATTTTTTTATTTTGACGGGAGAATTCATTTTAAACCGGAGCATTTATTTCACCGCTATTGAAAATATTGAAAATAGCGCTGAACTCCGTCACGAGTGTTACGTCCCCCGGACTGCAGGCCAGAGCTATCTGCCAAATTTGGCCCGCAGAACAATATAGTTGATTAACCCTGTTCTAAACAAACGAACTTTTTTATATTGAGCTTATAGCTTAAGTGCAAAACCACAAAAAACAGCTATTTAGCTACGCACTGCACATCATTGAACTGAAATCGGCCAACAACAACACAATTTACAATGACTTTCGTCCACTGTAATATAATTAACAATGTTTAAGAATATAAAATACTTTCTGGACAAACAATTTTTTTTGTTTCAAGTAGGCCTATAACCCAAGTACTAAAACACAAAAACACAGCTATTCACTGGGCCGGCTTGCGCAGCGGAGCAGCCGCGGACACTGGGCCGATGTGCGCAGTGAAAAAATCGGGGGGGAAACACAAAAAAGACATGAAACGCGGGGAGAAACATTCTGTAAACAACAAACTTTTAATAGCTTCAAAAGAAATCAATATTAAATTATTATAGATTACAGGGAAGCTTAAACAAACGCCAAATTTAATAACGGAGCACACACATTAAAAATACCTAATACCCAGTGCTTAATTTGAGCCGGATCCTGCTGGAATAGGATCCGGGAACTCTTTAATTTTGAAGCGTGCGTTCCGGTAACTGTCTGCCTCGATCCGGCAACATTTTATGTTGTCTGCTCTTTGCGTTCCGGCATCGTTTGATTTACAAATTAAGCACTGCTAATACCTAATGCATTTTGCCTCTCATATACCGCCATTAACCTGAACGGAACTGTAACATTAGAGTGAGGCGGAGCTAAGAAAAAAAAAACACGAATATCCGAATACCAAAATTAAAAACCGAATACCTACTCAATGACCGAATATCCGAATATCTGAATATTCGGGTCCAGCCCTATTTTACAGGCACAATAATTTCACTCATAAAACTTCAAATAATCCCTGTTTTCAGTTTTGCATTATGCTATGCATATTTCTGAAGGAAATTCAGCTGCGTGTGGGAGGGCAAAATGAATTCTCTACCTCACCGACATTCACTTCAGTTTAAATGAGATGAACCCTGGTTAGCCCTGTGTCAACACCACTGTGTGCTCCTTCACTCACACATGAATCTGCCCATCATTGCTTCCATTCATTCACATGTTCATTCAGTTCTTTACTCACTTATTTCTTCATTCATTGTTAGGGCACTTACCCGGATGATTTCAGGTGTCTGCTGTATGAGTATGGTGGAGCCTGTATCTAATCCACTCAGCTCAGGCACAGCTAAAGGCGGGGGAGCACTGGTAGGCCCAGGTTCAGGCTCCAGAGCCGCTTCTGTCTTCGCACTGACCAGATTGTCCTGCAGCAAACGCATCACCTCACGCTCTTTCGACTGGGTGCCTGTGTTGGCGCCGCTCTCCACCAGTTCCTGGGCGAAGCTCTCGATGCTCTCCAAAATGCGCAGCAGCAGGGCACCATCATCCTCTGTCCCTGCCTCCTCAACCTTGACCTCTGTCGACTTGGCTGATTGGCCATGATGACTGGACACTGGTGGACCTTCACTGCGTGAGCCTCCTGTCAGGTGTTGGTTCTGGCAGGAGATGCTGGACTGGGTACAGTTCTTCATCTTGGGTGGTAGCGGAGGTTCCTTCTGCATGTTCTGGGAGAGGCACTCCAAGTCCATTAGTAGTTTGTCAATATCATCCTCACCGTCCCTGCCATTGCGTAGGGCTGGTTTTGAGAACAGCCTGGGCTCTGCGCTCTGCAGGGGTGCGTATGGCTGGCTAACACTTGCCTCAGGTTTCAGCTTGTATGCATTTCTACTAAACTCGACCAATTTGTCTGGATCTGTGGGCAGCCCAGCGTGTGTAGGATGCTGCCTGGACTCCATGAGGCCAAAGCCCTGCCCGTCTCCTCGCACTCTGTCCAGCACCCGGGCAGAGTCTGCATCCTCCTCGATGTACAGGGCCTCCATGGTGTCTTTGCAGATGCTGTCACTGCTGCCAGACAGGAGTGAGTTGCTGGAGGAGAAGGGATCATGGCGGCCTGTGGAGGGAGAGTGGAGAAGGGTGGAGGGGGAGTGGACAAGGGTGGAGGGGGAGTGGAGAAGGGTGGAGGGGGAGTGGACAAGGGTGGAGGGGGAGTGGAGAAGGGTAGAGGGGGAGCTGCTGCTGGAGGCTGAGAGCAGGTGCCCATGCTGCAGCCCATTGGTGGGCATCAGTGCTGGGAAGGAGGCAGTGAGATTCTGAACAGGTTTCAGGCTGTTGGTAACATCCCTACAGCTGTCCTGGGACTCTGGCTGAGGAGAGGAGGATTTAGACTGTGACATAGGGGGTGGAGGGGAATGGACAATGTCCTCATAACGGGGAGGCTGTTCACTGCCAAAATGTGAAAAGGGGCTCTGTTGCAGTCCATGGAGGCTGTTAAGCAGCTCAGACAGATCGCTGTGCTCCTGCAGTCCTGTTTGGCCCAGTTCTAACTCCAGAGGGAGCCTCTTCAGGTAGGTGGAGAGGCGGGCCATCACGTTCTTGTAGATGGCCTCAGGGTTGCCCGAGTCGCTCCCATCACCACCCATAGACTTCCTTTTGATGCACTGCTTTATGATGTCTGTGCACTTCTTGAGGTCCTCAGAGCATTTAAGCAGGATGTCTAGGCAGGCTTTGATGTCTTCCCCTGAGGTGCCGCTGTCGGCCTTGGTCTTCTCCAGTATGCGGCTGATGAGGCTCTCTTCACTGAGGCTGTTCAGGTAGAAGGTGGCCGTGCTATTCAGACTCTGCTCCAGTGATGCACTACGACTGAGCTTCTGCTCATCTGCTGCAGCCTTCTGCTGCAGGCCCAATGGGGGGCAGTTCTCATCGTTACCTGTGAAGCTGCCATAGATGATGTCAAGGTCAGTGGATCTCCGGCTGAATGAGTCGGGCCTGACCTTTCGACCCTTTCTGAAGGTCACATGGCTGGAGGAGTACTTGATCTTCTCAAAGGAAAACTCCTTGATTTTCCCACTGGCCAGATTGATGGCCTCACCTGTGATATCCTTCAGACTGGTTGAGCTTTGGACAGTCAAACCTTTCTTAATTCTTGGGATGACCTGGTGGTAGTCCTCACAGAATCCACCATGGCCAGAAGTACCATTGTCCAGCGCTTTCGAGGCAGGCTCGTGGAGGCCGAGCGGCCGGTCTGTGTAAGACCGGGATGCTGGAGGATCCAGAATCTCCGCACAGGTGCTGCGGTGGGCGACGGTGCAGCTGAGCCCGTGTCTGAGCGCACCACAGGGCCCGTCGCAGTAATGCACCACGTGTTGTGTACGCCGGTCAATCACCACGCTGTTGTAACAGTTTATGCTGCTGACCACGATGCGATAGGTGGCTGCCATGTTCTCTCATAAATGTTCACGTCTCTTCATGTAACAAATATTATATCGCTAAAAAAATTACAGTGACAATGAATTATTGTCACTGATATTTAAAAGATAAACATTTTTGGGTCCAAAACAAAAGCAATAGGATAGGTACTATCTGAGGCTCATACTAATAATACTTCAAATACTGCTGAATTCAGACCTACGAAAAAAACATTTCCATGCCAGACTTTTATGGCTGCCCCAAAAACGAGGTAATTGCAGAGCTAGCCATAATGATGAGGCTATCCGGTCCTCAGAACACGGCTCTCTGGCCTAATGACAGGCCAACACACAGCGGTCCACGTCATCTCCCCCGTACACGGATGTGCCCTGCAGGCATGGAGCTGTCGCCTGGCCCCTTCCCCAATCCCGTAAAACTTCAGGCCGCTTGGTGATTGTTCTGCCTTGATGTGCTACAGATGTGCTTTCATCGCAATCTTTTGTCCACCCTCTTTGTCTCCTTCCAGTTTTAGATGTTTTGTGAGTCCAGTGAGATCACCTGTGAGTCAAAAGGCAGAAAGACAGAACTCAGTCAGAACTCAGTCAGAATGAAGATCATGTATGCAGGTTTCTCAGGTTGTGTTGTCTTATTAGTCTTTTAGTCACACTTTTATAGGGGATATTAAAATGCTCCTAGCGCTTTACAGCATAACATAAAAAGCTCACTAAACTACCTCACATTGTCTCAGTATGTGCAAACAGCCTCCAAACATCCATAAGTCTTCTATAGATATCAAAGAGCACAAACACAGGCCCAGATAACTGAATAAGTGTTAGCACTCCAGAGATCAAAATAATTTAATATACAAATAAAGATTCAGGCCCAATCACATACCAAATGTGACAGAAAATCATGTATAACATCTTTGACACCGTTACAGCATGTTGAGTGTCTTCGTGAAGGGAGTGAGTGCTCTTAAAGAGCCTCCAGCTTTAGGGTGAGGTGTGAACAGGAGATGAAAGGCAGCAGACACTCTAACACTGAACAACAACAGTATGAAATGCACTGTTAGAGTAAGAAGCATATTCAAAACAGCAAACAAACAGAACAGACTGATTAAAACCACAGTCTGAACAGCACAGACCTAACAGCACAGACCTAACAGCACAGACAAAGGAAGCATTCCTCTACTGCAGTGACTCACTCACTATTTTTTCCGAATGGCAGTCATACATGGATCATGGTGTATATCACCAAATTACATACACTTTTACCTGGGATCAATGGCCTCTAATACGCAGCAGACTTGTTTTATTTTTAAGTTTCAGCTGCAAAAATATACATAGCAACTTGAAAATAATCCAAACTTCAGCACATTTGTGATGTGGCCGGTTGAGCTACTATGCTATCACTGTAATACATTTCTGCATTTCAGACCTTTCCCTCCCCTTCTGTCTTTCCCTCTAGTGGGAGTTCACAGAGGAGTCAGTATGAAATGGGATGACGCAGCGCGATGCAGGACAAGGAGACATTGTTTTTTTTGGGAAAAGCGAAAGGAGCAAAATACCATGACATCTCCCATCACATCCCATCATCTCCCATCATCTGCCATCACATCCCATCATCTCCCATCACCTCCCATCACCTCCCATCATCTCCCATCACCTCCCATCACCTCCCATCACCTCCCGGATAGGCCGGTATCGGTATCGGCCGATATCGGTATCGGAACGGAAATGCAAATAAACATCGGTATCGGATCGGAAGTTCAAAAAGCTGGATCGGGACATCACCATCCAGTTTTACACACTGTGTCAGACTGACCTCCTGGGCAGCAACAAGCACAAACAGAAGAAATTTGGATTTAAAAAAGTAAGACAGAAAGAAAAAAGAACCTTTGGTGTTGCAGACACAACTGAATCCCTTTGAAAAAGGGATGTGTTGCATGGGCAAAAACAAAACAACATTTAGACAGCAGAAATAGTTGTTACTTGATGATAAAGAAGAAAATAATTACCCCCCTAACCTGACTATTACATAAATAACATGATATATCACTGCTAATCTTGCAACATTTATGGAAATAATAACACAAAGTAAAACC
>NC_135226.1:1209632-1222132 GCF_052324685.1 Brachyhypopomus gauderio
TTCAAAACAGACATCTTGACATTTGACCTATTTATAGGCCTATACTTGGCCAATGATTCGTTGGTGTTCAATAAAGTAATGAGTGCTTACACATATGAGGAGTGGGACCGAAGCACTGGTGATTTAGTGTGGCATTTTGATAGGTTGTGTTTGAAAGATGAAATCAAGTAACTTCCTGTTTGATCTTTGTGTGTTAGGTAGAAACTTGTGTGTAGAGTAGTGGTGGGCCGTTAATGGCGTTAACGGAGTTCGTTAATTTGATACTCTTATCGGGCGATATAAAAATTATCGCAGTTAATCTATTCTTAAAGTTGGGTTGGGAACTGGGTCAAAATGGGTAAGCAAACTATGATGACTTTCAACTTGATAGTTTCGCTCGGGTGTATTCCTAACCAAATAGCACAGTAGGGGCGTGAACGAGTTTTCAAACCTGTGAATTACAAATCGTACGTGTGTGTTTACATGGATGCCACAAAGTTGCCAGGTTTGCTTCATGGAAAATTCTTTTTCAGGAACGTAAAGTGTTACGAAGCTCGGAGCGGTCGTTTTCTGCATGGTCTTAGCGCTAGATTCGTCGCTATTTAAATATTTATTTTTAACCGTTAAAACTGCAGAGGACCAAAACCGGCTTTTGAAAAAGTGCCCCCCAAATTACGTCTGTGAGGTTAATGTCACGGTGAGGCGGCCCCCTACCGGCCGCCTCTGTCCACAGCGGCTGTGTTGTTGTTGTCTTGTGACGTCGTGTACGCCCCTCAGGTGGGCGGAGCCCGTGATCCGTTCCCACCTGATGGTCGTTTGTCTGTCTATATATGCCTTGTCTTTGTACCAGTTGACCGCTGGTCATTATATCCTTAATTTGGATCTATTGCACGGGTTTTAGGTTTGCACACTTTATATTAAACCACCCTTTTTCCCTGAGACTTGGCGTGATCGCTTCCTTTTTGTTGCTCACACCTGCCCGTCACAGAATGACCAGCCACCCTTCGGAAGCCGCCGAGTCTCTTTTTCTTTCTCCTTCGTTCGTGGTCATGTCTCGTGGTAAGTGCTTGTCTACGTGGTGTTTTGTTTGTTGTTGAAGAGCCCTGCCGTGCTGAAACGTTGTGTGTGTGTGCAGCACAGCGGTGACCAGGGCGGTTACACGTTACTTCGTGTTGTGTGATTACACGTGTGTGTAGGTGTGTGTGAGTGAACGGACGTATGGATCGGTGTGCGTCGCTCGCGTGTGTTACTCATTGAATGTTTTATGTGTGACGCGGTCGCCGCTCGTCAAGGTCGCCTCGCTCCCCCGTGTGTCTAGTGTTTGATGTGGGGAGCGACTGCGGACTCGAGCGGCGCGTCACCATTGTTTGTTTGAGTAGAGCGCGCATGTGTGGGATCCTGTCCGTTTGCCGTTTTGCACCGTTTGTTTTGTCTAGTCCTTGCGTGTTTGTTTTGTCCTAGCGTGTTGCGTGATTTTGTTTTGTTTTATGTAATTCCACGCATGCTCCTCCCCCTGAATGTGTGTTTGGGGGTGGACCGGCTGTGGTCCCGTGCCACGGGGTGTGGTACGGAGGGCGTCGCTCCCAAGGGAGGCCCTGAGCAGGGTAGTGCGCGTGAGTGTTTTGTGTATGTGTGCGTGTGTGTATGTCATGTGTTGCAGGTTGCTCCTGGTGGTGAATAGCGGCCCTCCTGGACCTTGTGGGATCTCCTAAGTAGGCAGGAGCCCCCTTATGTGATGGGGTGACGGGAGCCCGGTCTTAAATAGCCCCCCCTGGAGGGTGAGGGCTCCCCGGATGTATGGGGACCTGAGGGCTCCTGTCTGAAGAGCTCCTGCTGAAGACAGAGGTCCCCCCTCATGCTCGGCGGTACCAAGAGGTCTTGGGGTGTAGCCGGCCCACATAGGGAAGGAGTGTTTCCCCCCTGGAACCTCCGGTGGGGTGGAGGAGTCCACCTTGCTATGTACTCCCCCGTGAGGGGCGGTCTCCCTGGCCGGTTAGGGTTGCCCAGGGTCGAGGTGCGCCGAGATGAGAGGTAGGTCCAGGAGGTGGTTAGGACCGTGCCCCAGGGAGTAGCCTGCACGCACGCACACTTTTGTGGGGCTCTCTGGCTAAACGCCGGTTAGGGCGTGAGGGCCCTGTGACCGACCGGGGCGTGGTTTTGTCTTGTTGACGGCCCAGTCGGTCCAGGGTCCCGCCCAGGGAGGTGAGCTGACTAATGTTATGTGTTTTGTGTTTCAGCTCGTGGACTGCAGGAGGTGTTTCCCTGCCTGTCCTTGCCTTCCTGCCCCTTCGTGTTGTTGTGCAGCCGCTGTGTGCCACACACCCAGTGGAGGGGAGTGCGGCTTGGTGGGGGGGTCTGTCACGGTGAGGCGGCCCCCTACCGGCCGCCTCTGTCCACAGCGGCTGTGTTGTTGTTGTCTTGTGACGTCGTGTACGCCCCTCAGGTGGGCGGAGCCCGTGATCCGTTCCCACCTGATGGTCGTTTGTCTGTCTATATATGCCTTGTCTTTGTACCAGTTGACCGCTGGTCATTATATCCTTAATTTGGATCTATTGCACGGGTTTTAGGTTTGCACACTTTATATTAAACCACCCTTTTTCCCTGAGACTTGGCGTGATCGCGTCCTTTTTGTTGCTCACACCTGCCCGTCACAGTTAAATGTACTAAATGTTGGCTTACATTTCAAATATTATGTTTAGCTGAATAATATAATAATAATATAATAATATAAGCCATTTTAATATAGATTAATCTAGATTAATCTAGATTAATTTCAAGATTTCAGTAAGATTAATCTAGATTTAAAAAAAATTATCTATGCCCACCCCTAGTGTAGAGTTTTGCAAAATGTGTGTTTGGAAATTGAAAACTGAGTCAGACACTGAGAGTTAGTGTATGGTTTTGTGTGTATGGGGGGGGAGCTGCAGCCTTCAGTAAGATGACATCTAGGGAAAATATGGGATCCCTCTGGAAAAAAGGCCTTGAGTTGACCTGGGGGGGCGTCACACAGTGAGCTCTCCTCTATGGCCGTGCCCAGTCTGGTTACTGTGCACAGGCTGCCAAGAGGCCCCGCAGCCTCAGTGTGAGTAATGACTTTTAAAAAAGCCTTCAGTGGGAGAGCGAACTCAGCCTGGGCAATAACAATACGTTACTAAAAGATGGATTACAAGTTCACTGGATAGCGCTCATCTGTCCTTGAGCCAGGATGTACACATAACCCATTACATCCCACAAACAAGAAAACAAGCTGACCTGAGAACAGTGAAATGCAGTGCGTTCAACAATACTTTGGGGAAATGGGCAAATGCTTAATAACCAACAAGCCATGAGCTTCAGCTGAACCAGGTGTGTTAGGAAGCACAGAGCAGAGGAACAACTGAGCTACTGCTGTGTTCAATGTAGGGGGATCGGGTTTGTATGTGTGGTAAAACCCCCTAGAATCACCAATGAAAAACAGTTAGACTGATGCACTCTGAGCAGGAAGCTGAAGAAGGGTTATTCATTCTGACGCTACATGGGTCATCGTATGAAAAAGTATGTTTCAGAAAGAATCAAACATTAATGGAGACATTAACACTACTTTCCTCTGTGTTTCTAGTGCCTCCAATAGTCAGACACTCAGTCAGACAATCCTGCCGGGAGGTCCATGTGTATTCTGATGACGACTGGTATGTTTAGAGCTTGAATCATTTCAGCTGAACTCTTTTTATGAATCATAAACTTTTTTTAGGAATCATAAAATTGATGTGTAATTAGGAAAATCACCTAATTACACATCAATAATTATCCCCACTGGAACATGTTCCTGTTGTTATGCATGTATTTTGAACTCACAAAACACTCAATGACCATATTATGTTTTTTCTCTCAAATCCTTACTAGTGATTTGCTAGGCGCATACCTATGGATAGATGTTACAACCTATTTTAGATTGATAATAAGCTAAAATAAATCAACCTATATACAATGAATCTGCATTACATGTTAATTAGAACCTATTGTTCTAGAACACTGCCAAATAAACTAATAATTTCAACAACTAGCATTCATATGATGATGATTCTATATGATTTCCACTCCCAGTCCCAGAAGTGACAGCAATGATGGCATTCATGTCCTGTATTATTTGTAAAGCTTCAGATTCATGTATATTTTATAAACTACCTGGTCTTCAGATTCATGTATATTTTATAAACTATCTGGTCTTCAGCACATCAAAGGCGCCTTATTGACCAACCCATAAGAAGTTACAACACCCTTTTTAAGGAGGTTTTGAGAACAGGAAAAAGCAGATAACATAAAGGAGAAATATTGAGATGTGGAGACCCACTATGGCCTTGGGATCTGGCAACAGATATAGAGCTCCTCGCTGGGCCAACTCCTTTCTTTATATCTGACTCATGTGGCTCCTCCAAGAGGATTTACAAGACTAGACAATTAGTTAACTAGACAATTGGGGCCACATGTTTTCCACAAAACTACAGAACACATGGGACGACTGGAGCTGCGCTGTCCCAGATTAACACTGCACCATATGGACCTGCCCTGTCCCAGATTAACACTGTACCATATGGACCTGCCCTGTCCCAGATTAACACTGCACCATATGGACCTGCCCTGTCCCAGATTAACACTGCACCATATGGACCTGCCCTGTCCCAGATTAACACTGCACCATATGGAGCTGCCCTGTCCCAGATTAACACTGCACCATATGGAGCGGCCCTGTCCCAGATTAACACTGTACCATATGGACCTGCCCTGTCCCAGATTAACACTGCACCATATGGAGCTGCCTTGTCTCAGATTAACACTGTACCATATGGACCTGCCCTGTCCCAGATTAACACTGTACCATGTGGACCTGCCCTGTCCCAGATTAACACTGTACCATGTGGACCTGCCCTGTCCCAGATTAACACTGTACCATATGGACCTGCCCTGTCCCAGATTAACACTGCACCATATGGAGCTGCCTTGTCTCAGATTAACACTGTACCATATGGACCTGCCCTGTCCCAGATTAACACTGTACCATGTGGACCTGCCCTGTCCCAGAATAACACTGCACCATATGGACCTGCCCTGTCCCAGATTAACACTGCACCATATGGACCTGCCCTGTCCCAGATTAACACTGTACCATATGGACCTGCCCTGTCCCAGATTAACACTGTACCATGTGGACCTGCCCTGTCCCAGAATAACACTGCACCATATGGACCTGCCCTGTCCCAGATTAACACTGTACCATATGGACCTGCCCTGTCCCAGATTAACACTGCACCATATGGAGCTGCCTTGTCTCAGATTAACACTGTACCATATGGACCTGCCCTGTCCCAGATTAACACTGTACCATGTGGACCTGCCCTGTCCCAGAATAACACTGCACCATATGGACCTGCCCTGTCCCAGATTAACACTGCACCATATGGACCTGCCCTGTCCCAGATTAACACTGTACCATGTGGACCTGCCCTGTCCCAGAATAACACTGCACCCTATGGACCTGCCCTGTCCCAGATTAACACTGCACCATATGGACCTGCCCTGTCCCAGATTAACACTGCACCATATGGACCTGCCCTGTCCCAGATTAACACTGTACCATGTGGACCTGCCCTGTCCCAGAATAACACTGCACCCTATGGACCTGCCCTGTCCCAGAATAACACTGCACCATATGGACCTGCCCTGTCCCAGATTAACACTGCACCATATGGACCTGCCCTGTCCTAGATTAACAATGGACCATGTGGACCTGCCCTGTCCCAGATTAACACTGCACCATATGGACCTGCCCTGTCCCAGATTAACACTGCACCATATGGACCTGCCCTGTCCCAGATTAACACTGCACCATATGGAGCTGCCCTGTCCCAGATTAACACTGTACCATATGGACCTGCCCTGTCCCAGATTAACACTGCACCATATGGACCTGCCCTGTCCCAGATTAACACTGTACCATGTGGACCTGCCCTGTCCCAGATTAACACTGCACCATATGGACCTGCCCAGTCCCAGATTAACACTGCACCATGTAGACCTGCCCTGTCCCAGATTAACACTGCACCATATGGACCTGCCTAGTCACAGGAGGCCGGTCACGGTCACATATTTCCCTCAGCTCAGAACATGGGGAACACTGGAGTCAGGTAGAGAGGTAGAAAACCAGAAACAGCAAGGAAAAGGTTAAAATTTACACAGAAGAAATCCTGGCGCCAAGTGGGAGGAAACGTGAACCAAGTTTCTATTGCGGTAGCGCCGTGCCACCCTGGTGACAAAGAGTAGAGGCGTTAGGGTGAGGGACAGCAGAGCAGACTGATAACAGAGCCTGCCAAGAAAGATACATCAGTGTCCAGGCTTGTGAGGCATTGCTGGCTCACTCAGGACCCACAGACACACGCTTCACTCCTCACACCTCTCTCCCGCTCACCTGGAGGGCTGGAGGGCTGCCTAGAGGGCTGTAAGAGGCTCAGGGGCCTGCTCCCCAGGGAGAGAGCAGGAGAGGGCCTTGAGTAAGGGGGGCTGTGTTCGTGGTTTTCCACTGGCTGGAAAGAGATGTGGAGACTTTAGAAAGTTACTGTTAGTACTTCAGCCACCCAAGAACTTTCCACTGACTCAAGCCTGAAAAGGATCAGGAGCCTCAGAGGGTTTGAAGGTCTTCACCTCTGACCACCATGTCCTGCTCTCACCTCCATCACACTGAGGACACACAACCAGTACACTGCTGCACACTGGAGAAATATGCTTCAAATACACTGTAAGAAAGGCAAAAAACTCAAGCTGGCTAAAAGATGCAAAACTGAATTTATCTATATAACGTGTAAACCAAATCACCATTACTAAACTGACACCGTGACCTATTCACCCTTAGAAATAATTAATCATAGGCAGGGCCGGCGCTAGGGGGGGGCAGAGGGGGGCATTGCCCCCCCAAATTGTGTCTTTGCCCCCCCAAGCACAATGCAAGAAACGGCTTTTTTTATTATCTCTGAACCAATCACAAAAATGCATTTTGCTTTACAGCGTGAAGATATTTCCTTGCTTATTCCTGATTGGCTCTTATAAAAAGTCATATAAAAATCGGCAGACCGCCCCAAACGGTTCAGTTCGGCAGTATATGTTCTGTTAGTGTGAGTGAAAGACAGGTATACTGGTAAACACTCTTCTGAGTTTAAATTGACTTCCACATGGTAATATTTGCTTAACTGTGGTTTTTCGTTGCTTTAATGTTACTCACCTCTTACATAGGTGTTGCTTAAATTATTTTATTAGCCGTTAGCGGTTAGGCTAACTTGGTTCTCCTAAACCTGCGCGAACGGCGGAAGCGTTTAAATACTTGCCGCGCAGTGTTGTCCGAAACGATATGTGGTAATAAAAAACAGGGGAATGAACATTTACCTGACGAATTTTAATGTTGCTTTTTCAGATTTGAAAAGTGCTGGAATTTAGGCTAAAGTACTTGAAAATGTTGAAATTATAACTACTTCATTTCACAACAAATATCTGTCTGAATGAACAGTTCTCTTGTATTACATTAACAAATACGAGCCTCTTGTAATTCCAGGACGAAACATGAGAGAACGTGAAGACGTTAAGATTGGGCACATAAACACACACTCACACACACCCATACATCGCACTCATCTGCACTATATGTATTTTGGTTTACTTTCTGTACTTCTTTGCAGTGGTCATTTGAGCTGGTTGCGTGTTTTATTTTATTAATATTATTATTATTATTATTATTATTTTATTATTAATTTTTTTTTATTTTTATTATTATTATTTTTTTTTCTTCTTTTCTTTTTCTTCTCCTTTCTTCTCCTACCTCTGTCTTTTCCCTTTTTATTATTTCTCTCCCCCTCTTTTCTTGGTCCACCTAACCCCAATAATTATCACTTTGCATATTGTTATCACTATATATTGTTATCACTACACTATATATTATACAGAATTGTTATAATTGCCATTTAAATCTGTACATAAAAACAAAGTTGTCCTCCAAAGATGGGGGGGTGGAGGTGGGCCCAAAAAAAAAAAAAAAAAAAAAAAAAAAGATTGGGTGTTTTGAAAGTGTGATTAAAAAAGCTAATTATTTTGAGTATATGTATAAATATTTAACTTAATTAAGTTTAACGTGCTGAGAAATATTGAACTGGACCTTTAAAGTGAGGTACAAGTGCTTTAATTCCACCTTATATAGGTGTATGAACCCGGCAAACATGACATTGTTCATTGCGCTGAGGCTGCTCTTTACAAGAGGCTCGTATTTGTTAACCTAAGACAAGAGAACTGTTCATTCAGACAGATATTTGTTGTGAAACGAAGTAGTTACAATTTCAACATTTTCAGGTACTTTAGCCTAAATTCCAGCACTTTTCAAACCTGCAACACAAAGCAACATTAAAATTCGGAGTCGCGCACTATGGTCACTCACGAAAGTATAAACCTAAATCAGCAGTCAGAGCAGACATCAACGTTCAGCTATCCCCCTTCTCAAAAATGACTAAACGTAAGGTGGACACTGAGAACGGGTTTCAAGCCAGGTGGGAGGCAGAGTACATGTTCACGGAGGTAAAAGGTAAACCTGTGTGTCTTCTGTGTGTCTTCATGTGATTTTTCTTTGAAGGAAGTTTGCTTTTAATCTGTTTGCCTGTTGAAAAATGTTTTCACTTGAAATTACTGACAGATCCATAAGAAAATATTGCTTTATTCATTTAAATATTAAATAATATACACTGTGTTAGGTCTTGGTTCAATAGGCTATGTGCAATCATTTCAATATGTTTTAATAAACATTGAACCAGTCCGGCCCTCGGCTTGTAGCAAATTTGTTTTTTTGGCCCTCGGTGTATTTGACTTTGACATCCCTGGTTTAAACGATTCCTCGCCATCACAGCCAGTATTGTTATACTGTACATAAATACCGCATTGTACCAGTACGTTTCATAACATCAATAAAAACTTCAATACTTTACCAGATTTTTTACCATTAAAGTGCAGTAGATAGATTTCTTATTTTATGTACTTTCATATTTTTTTCTTTTTCAAAATAGAAATGTGACGAATACTCCCTTTTATAACAGAATTTGTATTCTTTTGTTTTCTTTATATTTTAATTTCCCAGTAATATAAATATTCTCACTCATTCCTATTTCCATGTTTGAATATTCTCAGTCTGTGTATAGGTACATTTGTCAGCCTTTCAAGAAATAGAGTTGTTCTATTAGTAATGGCAGTATTGAAATGAAATACAATTAGATCATCTTTGTTCTCCATTTACATAATCAACATGTATTTTTTAATCACTGTGTTTTAAGTTTTAAGTTCGAAAATGTGCATTTTTATTTCTTTACCTAATACATCACTTTAAGCCAGTATCAATAGTCATCATTCATGCACAAATCAAGCCTTGAATATATTTCTGGCTTCATAAACATGACTATCAACATGCCCCCTCATTATGTTTTACTGCCCCCCAAGCAAAGCAGTCCAGAACCGGGGCTGATCATAGGTGATTTAGCACATGCTAAAATATCACAAGAGCTCAAACAAGCAGCCAACAACAGTATTAAGCAGCATGTGCTTCCTGCATGTTGTTAATAGTAATCTCCATTTCTACAGCACCTCAAACATTCTACAAAACACTGTGTGTAAATGAGCACAAGACAGGATAACTGTTCCTGTAGTATCCCGTGAGTACGAGAGACCTGTGATACCTTTAACTCATGAACACATCAAACTACTTGGGAAAAGAAAGTTTAAGCACTTAGTCTGAGGTGATGTGAAATATTACAGACATCAGGATTCAGAGAGCAGACATGAACACAGCACAACACAGACATGAACACAGCACAACACAGGCATGAACACAGACATGAACACAGACATGAATACAGCACAACAACCCTCCCAGATCCAGACCTTCAGCTGCTGTCATTAGTACACATACCATTAGAGCAGCATTTTTATGTTTTGAGAAAAATGTCAGATTTTTCAAAAAGCCCCCCCAAAAAACACATTAATTAATTGCACGTTTTGAACCATGTGATTAGGCTGTAAAACTGAAACCACAGGAACAAAGTCCCTCCGCACTGGACAACAGCAGATACCTGCAGCAGATACCTGCAACAGATACCTGCAGCAGATACCTGCAGCAGATACCTGCAACAGATACCTGCAGCAGATACCTGCAGCCAACAGACCCAAATAGAATACAGTTGAGTTGAAGGTAAAATTGGTGACTGGAGTTCAATTCCCATCCAGGGAAGTGCTCCATGTTATACCAGTAAAAGACCCTCAACACCACACCACCATAACACCACATACATATACAAACACCACACCACCATAGCACCACATACATATACAAACACCACACCACCATAACACCACATACATACACAAACACCACATACATATGCAAACATCACACCACCATAACACCACATACATTTACAAACACCACACCACCATAACACCACATACATATACAAACACCACATACCATACCACCACATACATATGCAAACATCACACCACCATAACACCACATACATATACAAACACCACACCACCATAACACCACATACATATACAAACACCACACCACCATAACACCACATACATATACAAACACCACACCACCACAACACCACATACATATACAAACACCACACCACCATAACACCACATACATATACAAAAACCACCATACCATAACACCACATACATATACAAACACCACATACCATAACACCACATACATATACAAACACCACCATACCATAACACCACATACATATGCAAATATCACACCACCATAACACCACATACATATACAAACACCACACCACCATAATACCACATACATATACAAACACCACACCACCATAACACCACATACATATACAAACACCACATACCATACCACCACATACATATGCAAACATCACACCACCATAACACCACATACATATACAAACACCACACCACCATAACACCACATACATATACAAACACCACACCACCATAACACCACATACATATACAAACACCACACCACCATAACACCACATACATATACAAACACCACACCACCACAACACCACATACATATACAAACACCACACCACCATAACACCACATACATATACAAAAACCACCATACCATAACACCACATACATATACAAACACCACATACCATAACACCACATACATATACAAACACCACCATACCATAACACCACATACATATGCAAATATCACACCACCATAACACCACATACATATACAAACACCACACCACCATAATACCACATACATATACAAACACCACACCACCATAACACCACATACATATACAAACACCACATACCATACCACCACATACATATGCAAACATCACACCACCATAACACCACATACATATACAAACACCACACCACCATAACACCACATACATATACAAACACCACACCACCATAACACGACATACATATACAAACACCACAACACCACATACATATACAAACACCACACCACCATAACACCACATACATATGCAAACATCACACCACCATAACACCACATACATATACAAACACCACACCACCATAACACCACATACATATACAAACACCACATACCATACCACCACATACATATGCAAACATCACACCACCATAACACCACATACATATACAAACACCACACCACCATAACACCACATACATATACAAACACCACACCACCATAACACGACATACATATACAAACACCACCATACCATAACACCACATACATATGCAAACATCACACCACCATAACACCACATACATATACAAACACCACATACCATACCACCACATACATATGCAAACATCACACCACCATAACACCACACACATATACAAACACCACACCACCATAACACCACATACATATACAAACACCACACCACCATAACACGACATACATATACAAACACCACAACACAACATACATATACAAACACCACACCACCATAACACCACATACATATGCAAACATCACACCACCATAACACCACATACATATACAAACACCACACCACCATAACACCACATACATATACAAACACCACATACCATACCACCACATACATATGCAAACATCACACCACCATAACACCACATACATATACAAACACCACACCACCATAACACCACATACATATACAAACACCACACCACCATAACACGACATACATATACAAACACCACACCACCACAACACCACATACATATACAAACACCACACCACCATAACACCACATACATATACAAACACCACACACCATACCACCACATACATATACAAACACCACACCACCATAACAACACATACATATACAAACACCACATACCATAACACGACATACATATGCAAACACCACATACCATAACACAACATACATATACAAACACCACCATACCATAACACCACATACATATACAAACACCACATA
>NC_135226.1:1227132-1239632 GCF_052324685.1 Brachyhypopomus gauderio
AAGAGCTTCTGCAAAATCTCCTAAAACAAATCCATTTTTATATGTCAATAAAGAAAATGAGGACAAATGAAATGAGACATGAGATAGAAAAGGTCAACCTGTGGTTTTAAAATGCACCACAATTAATTTTATCTAGCTTACTTGGTGTACAGGCCCTAGGAAGTGCTCAATAGGAGGTACTTAATATTTTATCATTTCTAATTTCTTTTCTTCTTTACAGGCTTTCATCAACTGGCCTAAGCAGAGACAACAGTGTGTAGATTGTGCATGGTGCTCCCAGAATGTTCATTTTTAAGGCCAGTGTTGAGGGGACGGACATGGCTGTCTCTGTCCATCAAGTTCCATAGGGTTACATGACAAGCAGGCATCTCATCTTCTCAACTGAGCAGAGGGTCAGCCTGATGGCTCCTGGTCAGATTTAGCTCTCCTACTGCAGGGAAAGCCCACCGTATCCTGTCAGGAACAGCACTGTGAACAGCAACTTGAAAAAACTCTGACCTTTACTCAGTCTGATCCTCAGCGAAACAGTATTGATTACTTCAGTGCTATTTGAGACCTGCATATACCTTGTATCCTTGTTCTTTTTATAACACAGGCATTAGTGCACTTCACCCTCTAAAACGCCATCCTGAAGCTCAAAAGGAGGAAATGTCTATTCCAATACTCTCCTTTTAAGGTCAGAATTTAAACATTAAATCATGCTGAACCAACTATGAGTCAGCGTCCTACTCCATGCTATTCACGTGGAGCTACGACTACTTTGGGAGATAAACACTCAGTATTGACTTTTGCGGGGCTCTGATGAGAATCGCAAACTTACCAGAGGAGCAGGAGATGATGGCCAGGTCTCTAACACTGTCTCTAAGATGCTGGTATTTACGAACACATCATGTGATCATGAGAGCCTATTAGAGGTTAATTTATTTTGCTTTCAGATCTGCATAACAGCACTGAGCCTCTATTATTTCTTATACTGCCCACGTTTTCTGATGCTTCCTGATTTCTTGATGAACTTCCTGTACTGACTCATGTCAGCTGCGAGACAGAAAGACATGGAAAACGAACCCCGGGCAGCAGGTCAATTACACACACGTTACTTACAGCAGTGTGAAATAAACATTAGAGCTCATCTACACCGTGTGTTGTGATGAGTATTATCCTCTTATGGGTGTTATGACTGCTATCAGCAGATATGCACATCTGCAATGTCACTACACAACTACACAGTCTTGCCTTTGTTTAGTGACGATGAAAGGAGTTCATCATCATTCCAGAAATATTCCCACTATCTGATTTGTTTTTATTTAATGATATTAATTAGAATTACAGTTTTAACTACAGGGCTTGTGAACATTGAAAAAGCAACTCTAAAGTACATTTTAGTATTTATACAGAAAACAGATACATCTGTGCTTTTGAGGATACATTGGCTAATGTATCCTCAAAAGCACAGATGTATCTGTTTTCTGTATAAATCACACTGATTTAAAATGTCAGCTAAATTTCACAATAATGTCTTTATTATTATCTTTATCTTTATTATTATAATTATTCGACTTAATTCTAGAACAAAATTTGACTACTTCATGCATTTGAGCTGTTCAAACTGCTGCTGTGTTGGGCTGATATAGTCATAGGGTCAGGGGTCATAGGGTCAGGCTGCAGAATGCGGTGTTTGATCATTTTTATGGTTCTCCTTCTCCATCTTCACCCTCACAAGTATATACAGAGTTCAGAAACACCTGTGCTCACCCAGACTAATCATTCAGACATTACATTCCTCACCTTCAGGTGTGTGTTCTCTGCTCTCAGTATGTCAGTACAGTGCACTGGCCCCGTGGGTTCTTCCCCTGCACATTTCACCTCCACTAGTCAAGGCTGACGTACGTGACGGGCTAACCACATGTTCAAATATTACAACAATGACAGATCACACAGAATGTGTGTGTTTGTGTGTGGCTGCACACCTAATGTTTCATTTATGTGCGGTAATTACAGTTTTTGACAACTGCCAACATGCATTTCCCAATACTTGTGGGAACACAGCAACACATTTACCTCACACAAAAAGCCAAATAGTTAATATCATGTTCAAAAGCACATTTTCTTAACTAAATACCATCTCTGCATTTCACAACGCAAACAAAGTTTTCTCTTTATACCAACTTTGTTAACCCTTCGGTTTTGTTGACCTCACGTTTTTTACTTTAGTGTTCCCGGTCTTCAGAGACCGGTCTGTTTTAAAACACAGCAAACCTGGTTCAGTATCCAATCATTCATTCAAACACTAGCACAGATTCTCTATTTGAGATTAACATAGTCAATCACTGCACAACCACTGTAAAAAACGGCAATACAGAAACAGTATTACATGTAATATTTTACTCTCTCCCAGCAAACAACAGACATTTTACAGTAACATCTGTTGTTTTCTTAGTCGGTTCATTTCTACTGTAATCTGCTTCATTTGGACACAGGACATACTGTCTACACAAAGAGTGATATTTACTGTTAGGTACTATATGGAATGTAGATTAGACAAAAAAGGAGTCAGTAACAGTTTTGCAGTAAAGGTTATATTTTACTGTTTTAGGGACATTACTGTAAATTGTGGCCTAACCCCCATGGTCCCATATGTGTAAAAATACACATATACAAAAAAGCCACACAAGGGGGAAAAAACAAAATACAAAACTGAACAGTCTTGTTATGTGTAATGTAAATGGTCTTCAGCAGTTGGTCACATGTTTTCATCCTCATCACATCTGATGTTGGCCCTTGCCATGCACCTGGGATAGAAAAGCTTGGTATGCCTTATTCACCCCTGGCAGTCTTCAGCTGAAATGTCTCTGCAGCCGGGATCCATTGCATCCAGGAGGGACATTTGTTCATGGGGTCGATGATCATACACCTTCCACCTCCAGACTGAAAAAAGTTCCTTAGTGGGGTTGAGGAAAGGCGAGATGGGCGGGAGGAAAAGGGACAACCTTCTTGGATGGTCTATAAACCAGTTTGTGATGACATGAGATTGACAAAATGCTACACTGTCCCATCACAAATGTCCTCGTGTTTCCTCCCACCTGTTCCCTTTCTGCTTCTGGAACCAGTTGTTGGTAGACTTCATTCAAAAATTAAAGGAGGTCACTGTTATAGGGACCAATCTGGCATTTGTGAAGGACCAAACCAGCACTTGAGATTGCAGGACAAATTGTTATATTTGCTCCTCTCTGACTACTACACTTACTACTACTACCACTACTACTACTACTACTAGACTTACCACTACTACTACTACTACTACTACTACATTTACCAATACTACTACTACTACTACTACTACACTTACCACTACTACTACTACTACACTTACCACTACTACTACTACTACTACTACTACACTTACCAATACTACTACTACTACTGCACTTACCACCACTACTACTACTACTACTACTACTACTACTACTACTGCTACACTTACCACTACTACTACTACTACTACTGCTACACTTACTACTACTACTACTACTACTACTACTACTACTACTACTACTACTACTACTACTACTGCTACACTTACCACTACTACTACTACTACTACTACTACTACTACTACTACTACTACTGCACTTACCACTACTACTACTACTACTACTACTACTACTACTACTACTACTACTACTACTACTACACTTACCACTACTACTACTACTACACTTACCACTACTACTACTACTACTACACTTACCAATACTACTACTACTACTGCACTTACCACTACTACTACTACTACTACTACTGCTACACTTACCACTACTACTACTACTGCTGCTACACTTACCACTACTACTACTACTACTACTACTACTACTACTACTACACTTACCACTACTACTACTACTACTACACTTACTACTACTACTACTACTACTACTACTACTACTACTACTACTACTACTACTACAACACTCACCACTACTACTAGAGTAGAGTAGAGTAGAGTAGAGAGTAGAGTAGAGTAGAATTTATTGTCATTGTACATGATACAATGAGATTCTGAGTGGTACCTCTTAGTCACATAACAAGATTAAAATAGAAACAGTGCGAGACAACATATATACATAAAACATTTCAGTAGTCTGTCGGGACAGATACTGATACTGGTTTGTATCAGCAACATGGTGTAGGTGAGGCAATTATGGCATGATGGTATGACTGTTTTGATTATGTGGCATGGTATAACATATAGTGTATTTACATTATGTATAGTGTTAAAGTATTATAACTAAACTAAAAATATTAATAGCAGCGATACAAGTTTTGGGTGCAAAGATGCAAATGAGAGATATAGTGCAATAGTGCTTATATTAATAGTGTACTTACTACTACTACACTTACCACTACTACTACTACTATACTTACTACTACTACTACTACTACACTTACCACTACTACTACTACTACTACAACACTTACTACTACTACTACTACACTTACCACTACTACTACTACTACACTTACCACTACTACTACTACCACCACTACTACTACTACTACTACTACTACTACACTTACTACTACTACTACTACACTTACCACTACTACTACTACTACACTTACCAATACTACTACTACTACTGCACTTACCACTACTACTACTACTACTACTACTACTACTACTACTACTACTACTACACTTACCACTACTACTACTACTACACTTACTACTACTACACTTACTACTACTACTACTACTACTACTACTACTACTACTACTACTACTACACTTACCACTACTACTACACTTACTACTACTACACTTACCACTACTACTACTACTACTACTACTACTACTACACTTACCACTACCACTACACTTACTACTACTACACTTACCACTACTACTACTACTACACTTACCACTACTACTACTACTACACTTACTACTACTACACTTACCACTACTACTACTACTACTACTACTACTACTACTACTACTACAACACTTACCACTACTACTACTACAACACTTACTACTACTACTACACTTACTACTACTACTACACTTACCACTACTACTACTACTACAACACTTACTACTACTACACTTACCACTACTACTACTACTACTACTACTACTACTACACTTACCACTACTACTACTACTACTACAACACTTACTACTACTACTACTACACTTACTACTACTACTACTACACTTACTACTACTACACTTACCACTACTACTACACTTACTACTACTACTACTACTACACTTACCACCACTACTACTACTACTACTACACTTACTACTACTACTACACTTACCACTACTACTACTACTACTACTACTACACTTACTACCACTACTACACTTACCACTACTACTACTACACTTACTACTACTACTACTACACTTATTACTACTACTACTACTACTACAACACTTACTACTACTACTACTACACTTACCACTACTACTACTACTACACTTACCACTACTACTACTACCACCACTACTACTACTACTACTACTACTACTACACTTACTACTACTACTACTACACTTACCACTACTACTACTACTACACTTACCAATACTACTACTACTACTGCACTTACCACTACTACTACTACTACTACTACTACTACTACTACTACTACACTTACCACTACTACTACTACTACACTTACTACTACTACACTTACTACTACTACTACTACTACTACTACACTTACTACTACTACACTTACCACTACTACTACTACTACTACTACTACTACACTTACCACTACCACTACACTTACTACTACTACACTTACCACTAATACTACTACTACACTTACCACTACTACTACTACTACACTTACTACTACTACACTTACCACTACTACTACTACTACTACTACTACTACTACTACTACTACAACACTTACCACTACTACTACTACAACACTTACTACTACTACTACACTTACTACTACTACTACACTTACCACTACTACTACTACTACAACACTTACTACTACTACACTTACCACTACTACTACTACTACTACTACTACTACTACACTTACCACTACTACTACTACTACTACAACACTTACTACTACTACTACTACACTTACTACTACTACTACTACACTTACTACTACTACACTTACCACTACTACTACACTTACTACTACTACTACTACTACACTTACCACCACTACTACTACTACTACTACACTTACTACTACTACTACACTTACCACTACTACTACTACTACTACTACACTTACTACCACTACTACACTTACCACTACTACTACTACACTTACTACTACTACTACTACACTTATTACTACTACACTTACCACTACTACTACACTTACCACTACTACTACTACACTTACTACTACTACACTTACCACCACTACTACTACACTTACTACTACTACTACTCTTACCACTACTACTACTACACTTACTACTACTACACTTACCACTACTACTACTACTACACTTACTACTACTACTACTACACTTACCACTACTACTACTACTACTACTACTACTACTACTACTACTACAAGTAAACGATTTGATTTGATAAGTAGTTTATGATTTTGATTTTGCTAAACATTTGCACCCCTGGTAATTAAAATTAATGAAAATTACCAGGGATTTTTAATTAAAAGTGATCATCAGAATGTGATTACTGATTGGAGAGTAAAGTTGAGTCACATTCTTGACTTTCAGTAGAAGCAATATTGAAGAGCTTATATGGTCAAAGTGCTGTCTGCTTCATTGCTTTATTTAAGACAATCACCATCATAAAAGTTCTGAATGTGGCTTTTGTGACCACATTGTTCTTTTAAGAGCAAATACACTGTAATGTATATGTAAATAATGTAGTTAGCATTATTTAACCTTGCGTGACATTTCCAAAGGTGCTAAGCAAAATACTTTTATCCCATTTGGGACGATCATCTCTGGTCCAGTGTTGTATCCACATAATCAGAACTGATTGGGATGTGAGCAGTTGACCTCGCCCCATCATATTAGCAGTGTAATGAGGACCGGAGCTGTTGGTATTATTAGGTGCTAATCCTCTGCTAGAGTCAAGCTACATGTTGGTAGTGCAGTGACAGTGTGGCACTAGGCTGGGTATGCAAGACAGCAGCGATCTCTCCAACCCCTCTGACTCCAGACATAGCGCTACAGCACGCCAGTCTACATCCAGCCCTACGCTCACGTGACACGCCAGTCTACACCCAGCCCTACGCTCACGTGACACACCAGTCTACACCCAGCCCTACGCTCACGTGACACGCCAGTCTACATCCAGCCCTACGCTCACGTGACACACCAGTCTACACCCAGCCCTACGCTCACGTGACACACCAGTCTACACCCAGCCCTACGCTCACATGACACGCCAGTCTACACCCAGCCCTATGCTCACGTGACACGTCAGTCTACACCCAGCCCTACGCTCACGTGACACGCCAGTCTACACCCAGCCCTACGCTCACGTGACACGCCAGTCTACACCCAGCCCTACGCTCACATGACATGCCAGTCTACACCCAGCCCTACGCTCACGTGACACACCAGTCTACACCCAGCCCTACGCTCACATGACACGCCAGTCTACACCCAGCCCTACGCTCACGTGACACGCCAGTCTACACCCAGCCCTACGCTCACATGACACGCCAGTCTACACCCAGCCCTACGCTCACGTGACACGCCAGTCTACACCCAGCCCTACGCTCACGTGACACGCCAGTCTACACCCAGCCCTACGCTCACGTGACACGTCAGTCTACACCCAGCCCTACGCTCACGTGACACGCCAGTCTACACCCAGCCCTACGCTCACGTGACACTGAATCTCAGGATCCAAAAACATGCAACTAAATTTGCATAAACAGAACCATGAATGGGGCATGAATAATGGTAAAATCTTAGAGGAAATTAGTCAATGAATGCCAATGCAATCCTAATAAGCTAATGAGGCCCATGGTAATTCCTTTTGTTTAGATTCCTTTTGTTTGTACTAGTCATTAGTGTATACAAATATATACAGATATTCCTTTACTGTACAGCAGTGGGGAACCGTCAGGGCCCACTACGTCCTCTCAGAGGGCCTAAAAATATTCTTAAAACAAATAATATAATTGATCCAATTTTATTTTATCTACTTACAGTTTGACAATCGACATCTAAACAATTACAAAAATATAAGCAAATAAATTATTCAACCATGTCTATTCAATCTGGAAGCCTGTGAGCCTGTGTCTCCCCCTATCAGCACTGTGATGCCCGCTGTTAGTTTACAGAGGGCCTGGCAGTTATAATTCAGCGCAATACCAGTTTCAAATGACAGCAAATTTGACCAATCATATCTTCCCTCTTAGTGGGCGGGCTTAACTGTATGATAATTTCCGCCCGCTGTGGCGACGCTAGCTGTCGTTAGCGTACCACCGCTAGCTAGTTTCGATTCATTCCTTTGATGTCCTCGTGCGCGTTGTTTACATATTCCGCTCCCGAGGAACACGGAGCTGTGAACCTTATTTTGTTGGAACCTTATTTTGCTTAAGAAGTTATCTAGTACAGATATTATTGTTTATTGCGTTTCTTAAGCTGTACTGTCGTCATAACCTAGAGACTAAGTAAAGCTGTTTATAGTCACTATTCATAAATCATGTCATCTTGGACATACAAATTCTGTAGAGTCCTGGGGACAGAGATCAAGTCCTGTCAGCCTCTACTGGTACCAAAAATGGATCTTGCTGTCAAAACCTCCCTGATCTGAGCTTGGACGAAGCATTGGATCCACATCACAATGTCTGCTGTGCTATGCTGGGGTCAACACAGTTTCCAAGTTTGAATACAATGCCTGTGGATTGGAGCATGGGAGTCCTTAATGTGACCGAATACTGGTGCAGGAGTATCACAGTGAGACAGGTTACTGGTGCAGGAGTATCACAGTGAGACAGGATACTGGTGCAGGAGTATCACAGTGAGACAGGTTACTGGTGCAGGAGTATCACAGTGAGACAGGTTACTGGTGCAGGAGTATCACAGTGAGACAGGTTACTGGTGCAGGAGTATCACAGTGAGACAGGTTACTGGTGCAAGAGTATCACAGTGAGACAGGTTACTGGTGCAAGAGTATCACAGTGAGACCGGATACTGGTGCAAAAGTATCACAGTGAGACAGGTTACTGGTGCAGGAGTATCACAGTGAGACAGGTTACTGGTGCAAGAGTGTCACAGTGAGACAGGATACTGGTGCAAGAGTATCACAGTGAGACCGGATACTGGTGCAGGAGTATCACAGTGAGACAGGATACTGGTGCAAGAGTATCACAGTGAGACCGGATACTGGTGCAGGAGTATCACAGTGAGACAGGTTACTGGTGCATGAGTATCACAGTGAGACAGGATACTGGTGCAAGAGTATCACAGTGAGACAGGTTACTGGTGCAAGAGTATCACAGTGAGACAGGTTACTGGTGCAGGAGTATCACAGTGAGACAGGTTACTGGTGCAAGAGTATCACAGTGAGACAGGTTACTGGTGCAGGAGTATCACAGTGAGACAGGATACTGGTGCAAGAGTATCACAGTGAGACAGGTTACTGGTGCAAGAGTATCACAGTGAGACAGGTTACTGGTGCAAGAGTATCACAGTGAGACAGGATACTGGTGCAAGAGTATCACAGTGAGACCGGATACTGGTGCAAGAGTATCACAGTGAAACAGGTTACTGGTGCAGGAGTATCACAGTGAGACAGGTTACTGGTGCAAGAGTATCACAGTGAGACAGGTTACTGGTGCAAGAGTATCACAGTGAGACAGGATACTGGTGCAAGAGTATCACAGTGAGACATGTTACTGGTGCAAGAGTATCACAGTGAGACAGGATACTGGTGCAGGAGTATCACAGTGAGACAGGTTACTGATGCAAGAGTATCACAGTGAGACAGGTTACTGGTGCAAGAGTATCACAGTGAGACAGGTTACTGGTGCAGGAGTATCACAGTGAGACAGGTTACTGGTGCAGGAGTATCACAGTGAGACAGGTTACTGGTGCAGGAGTATCACAGTGAGACAGGTTTTGAGTAACGGGTAAATAGTATGGGGAGCAGCATGTAAGGTGCCTGTAGCAGCCAATGGCAAAAAAAACATTTTGATGAAAACCACTTTTTAACTTGAAAAACACTGAGATGTGGAATCAAAACGGCAGTTTCAGGCTACGTAAATATAAAGTGATACAGGCTTGTTTATTTGACCTGTGTTGTTATGTTATCTGGACAGTCTGCTTTCCATTAACGCTGACATATACTGGAATGTGAGGATGTTTTTTTTGGAGTTGCGCTATTTAATATATGGAAACATTTTTACAGCAGTGCTCTGTGATGTAGCTGAGTGAACGCAGCTGGCAGGTAAAACAATTCTGGTACTGGCTGAGAGGAGAGCCAAGACCTGCAGGCAGTCCAGCTGCTCTCCAGCCCCGAGTGAGAGAGCTCTGTGGAGGCTGGCTATGAATCTATGAGAGACATATGTCACTAAAGGTGTAACTATGTTTTGATAAGAGCTGGAGACAAGAACACAGCCTCAATTCAGCAGCCCCTCACATTCGAGTGAAAGAATCATAAGGCACATGTTTCATGGCTGTTTGTCAGGTGCATCGACACTGAACAATACAGGAAATACTAACTTTATTGTTTATAAATAAATTTTAAACGACAATTGTTGTCATTTTACTTTTTATAAAAAAAAAATAAAACTTCTTTCACAAAATGTCAGTTATGCCACATTTGTTATCTTGTTGTCTATCATCTTACATATGCATCAAAAATGGCTTAAAAGAAATATTGGGGGGGCAAAATCAGCTACAGTGGGATGTGAAAGTTTGGGCACCCTTGTTAATTTTCCTGATTTACCTTTATAAATCATTGAATGTTTGGATAAAAAAATTCAGTTAAATATATCATATAGGGGACAAACACAGTGATATTTGAAGTTTATATGATTTACAGAAAGTGTGCAATAATTGTCTAAACAAAAATAGGCAGGTGCATAAGTTTGGGCACCAGAAAAAAAACCCTTAACTTATTTATTTTAAGTTATTTTGTAGATCCTCCTTTCGCAGAAATAACAGCCTCTAAACGCTTCCTATAGCTTCTAATGAGAGTCTGGATCAGGGGTGGCCAACCCGTCAGAGACCAAGAGCCACATCATACAGAGACATGTAAATTGTTGACGGGGGGGGGGGGGGGGGGGGGGGTGTAATGGTGTAATTATATCGCGATCGATCGATCGCCAGTAGTTGGCAAATTAGTAACTCGTATGAGCGTGTGAAGACAGTCAAATGCGTGTTTTCCACTACGCCGGTTTTAAAAGTGTTAGCGGCTCGCTAGGCTTGTAAACAAACCGCGCACCACGAAGATGTAGCAGTGTGTCGCCCTCAGAGCTGATGAGGTAACCGGGCCACAGCACAGACCGTTTGTGCAGGTGAGCGCGCGGACCGGCTGGGGAGCCGCATGAAACCAGGCAAAGAGCCGCATGCGGCTCGCGAGCCACAGGTTGGCCACTCCTGGTCTAGATTGTGGCTGAAGGTATTTTAGACCATTCTTCTTTACAAAACATCTCTAGTTCATTCAGGTTTCATGGTTTCCAAGCATGGACCGCTCTCTATAAGCGACACCACAGATTTTCAATAATATTCAGGTCTGGGGACTGAGATGGCCATTCCAGAACGTTGTATTTGTTCCTCTGCATGAATGCCTGAGTAGATGTTGAGCAGTGTTTAGGGTTGTTGTAAATATTGATCAGTGTTTAGGGTCGTTGTAGATGTTGAGCAGTGTTTAGGGTCATTGTAGATGTTGAGCAATGTTTAGGGTTGTTGTAGATGTTGAGCAGTGTTTAGGGTTGTTGTAGATGTTGAGCAGTGTTTAGGGCTGTTGTCCTGTTGGAAGATCCAGCCCCGGTGCAGCTTCAGGTTCTTCACTGATTCCTGGACATTGGTCTCCAGAATCTGCTGATATTGATTGGAATCCATGCGTCCCTCAACTTTAACAAGATTCCCAATCCCTGTACTGGCCACACAGCCCCACAGCATGATGGAACCACCACCAAATTTTACTGTAGGTAGCAGGTGGTTTTCTTGGAGTGATGTGTTCTTTTTCCTCCATGCATAACGGCCCTTGTTATGGCCAAATAACTTTATTTTAGTTTCATCAATTCACATCACCTTACTCCAAAATGAAGCTGGCTCGTCCCAATGTGCTTTAGCATACCTCAAGCAGCTCTGTTTGTGATGTGGGTGGAGAAAAGGCTTCCTCTGCATCCCTCTCCCATACAGCATCTCCTTGTGTAAAGTGCGCCAAATAGTTGAACGATGCACAATGACTCCATCAGTAGCAAGATGATGTTGTAGGTCTTTGGTGCTGGTCTGTGGGTGGACTCTGACTGTTCTCAACATCCTTCGCTTCTGTTTA